>NC_048303.1:1589083-1627373 GCF_013100865.1 Trachemys scripta elegans
TGTAATTTCTTTGGATTAGGGACTGTCTCTGACAGTGTCTGGGCAGTGCCTGGCACGACAGGGCCCTGATCTCAGCTGGGGCAGGGCCTGTCTCTCACTGGGTCTGGGCAGTGCCTGGCACGACGGGGCCCTGATCTCAGCTGGGGCAGGGCCTATCTCTGGCTGTGTGTCTGGGCAGTGCCTGGCACGATGGGGCCCTGATCTCAGCTGGGGCAGGGACTGTCTCTCGCCGTGTGTCTGGGCAGCGCGTGGCACGACGGGGCCCTGATCTCAGCTGGGGCAGGGTCTGTCTCTCGCTGGGTCTGGGCAGTGCCTGGCACAACGGGGCCCTGATCTGGGCCTTGGGGCCCCCGTTAGCAGCAGCATCTCTCACTTCCCCCGGAGCCGCGTGCAGTGGGCCCGTGAGAACTGAGTAACACAAGCGTGATAAAGAAATCAGCTCTCCCAAGCGCTGCTACAGCCGTGTTGGGTCACACACGCGGCCGGGACACACGGCATGGGGCAGCGGGAGAAGGGTCAGATCCCGGCCGTTTGGGAGGGGCTTGCTCTCACTTGTGGCTGCAGTACTCCTGTGCCTAGCCCCTGTCCCCTGCAGAGGGAGCGTCACTTGTTTGTAGGGGTTTAGGTGGCTGCGTGGCTGAGGCCCTGAACAGGTGATAAACTGCATTGATCCGGCACCTTTAGCCACCCGCTCTGCCAGCTCCCGCGGACCCTACCCCAATGAAAGCTGGCATGTCTAGCGATCCGTGTTCGGCCTGGCACGGTACCGCCGAGGAGCCCCGACAGAGATCACGGCCCCACTGTGCCAGGCGCTGTACACACACCCAGTGAGAAATGGTCCCTGCCCGGGGACGAGGCAGACGGGGCAGCAGAAAGGAAGGATTATCTCCCCTTCGACAGGCCGGGCTTGGTGCAGGGACTTGCCCGAGGTCACCCAGGCCGTCTGTAGCAGAGCAGGACATTGACGCCAGCTCTCTGGGGTCCCAGGTCCCCACTGTCCTCCCCTGCCTCAGCCGCTTTGACCCGCCTCCGCCCAACATTCTCCTTTTCTGCTGCCCTGGTAACCCTCCGGGGAGCCGGCTTCAGTGCAGACATAGCCAGAGGGACAGGGAGCCGGGAACCAATCATGGGGGCAGTGGGCAGGCGATGGGCACTGAGCCTTGGGCACAGCCTCGCCAGGCCCCAGGAGGGGGGGCATCTCCTACTGCGCCAGGAGCTGGGACCCTCGGGGGTCAGCTGGTTCCCGCCCCCGCAGGCGCACACCACACCAACCAGCTGCGATGCCGGCACTTCCCGGTGTGCCCAGGCCTGCTCCGCTGGCCCCGCACTTGGCAGGGGCGGGGGTGGGAGAACCAGCTGCTGGGATGCAGCCAAATTTTGGGGCCTCCTTCAAGCCTGCCATGGGGCTGGATGGAAACCTGCTGCCTCCTGTCCCATTCCCTCATTGACCTCACGCGTCAGAACCACAGCTGCCATCCCTCCTACTGCTCTGCAGCCCTGAAAGGATCTGTCCTGTTTCCCCGCCGGGGCCCGTCCTGTCTCCCGCGTCGTCCCCGAGGCCCCGCCGGGGCCCGTCCCGTCTCTCTCATTGTCTCTGGTCCCGTCTCCCCGTGGTCCCCGGGGTCCGTCCCATCTCCCCCATCATCCCTGGGGCCCTGCTGGGGTCCGTCCTGTCTCCTCCATCGTCCCCGGGGCCCCGCTGGGGTCCATCCCATGTCTCCCATCGTCCCCAGGGTCCCCCTGGGGTCCGACCCATCTCCCCCGTCATCCCCGGGGCCCTGCTGGGGTCCGTCCCGTCTCCCCCATCGTCCCCGAGGCCCCACAGGGGTCCGTCCCGTCTCCCCGACTGTCCCAAGGGTTGGGTGGTGGGAATCCTTCGAGGAAACTGATGAATCTGCCCGGTTCTTTCTGGGGTGGGGAGGGACCTGGCCTCATGCCAACACTGCAAGGCAGGAGCTGCGGGCTCTCCCCGTGCCCAGGAAGGGCCGAGCAGAAAGGTGGGCTGGTGCTAGTGCAGCTGTGCGTTCTCCAGCCACCAGGATCCCCGTTATCCCAGACACAGTCTGACACCCCCCGAGGGCTGGGGCACTTCCCCTGCTCTGAGGGGTGGAAGAGCCCAACACCTGCAACAGGAGCTGCCCCCCCCCCCCGAGCGTCCCCGCCCCGCCCCCGGGCGCCTCCCCCTACGCTGCCCCCTCCCCAGCACGGACCAGCCAGGGAAGTTCTGCTGGGCAGCTCCTGGGACACTGTCTCCTTCCCCCATCACTCCAGCGACACCCTTCCCCTGCCCGGCTCCCGCACTCAGCCCCGGGGCCATGCCAGGGCATGGCAGGACCCCTGCCCGGTTCAGCATGCAGGGGAGCTGTCCGGGGTGCTGCTAGAACAGGGGGTCAGTGCACAGAACGGGCCCCCTCACCCCGGATCTTGGCTTCCTTAGGTTGGATCTTATAGTCAATTTGCAGCCCCTTTCATCGCCTTCCAGGTGCCAAGTACCCTCTGGGCGCATGCCCGTTGCTCACAGTCATGCCCCCACCCCACGGCCCTGAATGCCAACCTCTCTTCCCCCCCCAGGCCAGACCCATCTCTGCCCACTTCGTCCCAGTCTACATGTCTGATACGGGCCCCAGGTCCCCGCTGTGCCGACCTGTCTCTAACGAGAACCCCGGACCTGAACCCCCCCGAACATTGGGCTGGCTTGGAACCAGATGGCCCCCCCGCCCCTCCCCTGTCTATATACACGGGGCCCACACCCTCTCCCCTGCCCTTTCTGTCGGCCATCAGACCGACAAGGATTCTGCTATCAAAGGCAACAGCCGTAACCAAACAGGTTACAGACCAAACACACCAGACAGATGTGTCCCCATCTCATTCCCGTGCAGCAAGGCGGGTCGATCTCCGTGCAGGGCTCAGGAGAGCCTCCCCCCCCCGAAGCCGTGCCCCAGGCCCTCGCGGCTGGGGAATCCATGCACCGGCTGTCAGCTGGTCCCTCCAGCCGCCCAGGTATCCATGTATTGGCTCCCCTGCCTAGTCCATCCGGCAGAGTCCCTACAGCCCCTCAGTGCCCCAGGGCTGGCACTGTCCCAGGTGGAGACGGGGCTCACAGAACGGAGCGTTTCTCACTGGGAAGAGACAGAAAATGCCCGGATCCGGGTCAAAGCCCCTGTGCCGATTTCTCGGCTTGAGTTCCAGCCAGTATTGCTCATCCCGGAGCCTGCAGAGCTGGAGCTCGAGGGCGCGGCCTCTCCCTTACTGCCCCACTCCTGGGGGTTAGTGGAGGCAGAGTCCCCGGGCTGCTGCCCGGATGGACCTGCCAACTGGCCTCTTTTGAAGAAGCTGTTGTTAGATTCTTGCCCAGTAGCCCCCTCCTGACGCAGACGATCTCCCCAGCCACCGCACTTCCTCTGAGCTCCCTCTCGCAGGGAAGATCCTGGAGCAAGTTGGGGTGATACATTTGGGGTCTTCGTGAGTCCAGCCAGTTCGCTCTGCGGCTGGGGTGCACCGACAGACAGCACACCTGGTGGCGGCTTGCCATCTCCTCCTGGGCATGGATGGAGATCAGCCGCAGATTCATAGAGGGTAAACCCAGCAGGTCAGGAGATCATCTCGTCTGGCCTGGATGGGCCAGAGACCCCGCCCAGGGCTTCCTCCTTCCAGCCCAGTGGCTTGTGGCCTAGCTAGAGCAGATGTTTTAGCAAGACACATGCCATCTGGATGTCAAGACACCATGCAATGGGTCCCCGAGTGAGTCGTTCCAGCGGCGAATGACCCTCGCTGCTAGTTCGACATGCGCGGGCTTCAGCTCCTCCGGCCCATCCGCTATGCGGGTGACCGTGCGGAGCCGTGGCCGGGGCGCTCGCAGGGAGCAGTGGGTTACTCTGCAATGGCTCGGTGATGGCTGTCGTTCCCGGTGCACAATGACGCAGGGTTACCCCATGGCCTAGTTCTGTTTCCCAAACTGGACGTCTCACTGGGTCCCGTCTCTGGCGACATCAGACGCCTTGGCCCTCACTCGTAGCCGGAGAGTCAGAGAACCCAGATCCTTTGGGTCCTTCTTCTCCCTGTTCAGAGCAGGTCTGGCCTCCGGGCCTGGGGTTAGGGGCTGGGTCAGGGAGAGGGCGCGAGTCCCGACCGGGCTCCCAGGTGTCCTGCAATCCCCTCGTGAGATTTCAGCCCTACCTACAGCTTCAACACCAAACAGGCCCCTTCCCCTGGCGGCTCCCTGGTGAAACCCACCAGCGCAGCTCTCCGGGTGTGCAGTGCAGGTAATTAGTACTAACGCTGTTCATTCGTTTCTATGCCCCAGCCATCCACGGCACTCACCGCGCTCCCAGACACGCAGCCCCCTGTCTCGGGCGGGCAAACTGCAACAGAGAGATTAAAGACCATGCCAAAGGCCACCACGATCAGAACCAGGAGCCTTTACTATCAGGTCTCCCCCTCCCTCTAACCCCCACTCCCCTCCAAAAGAGAACCCAGGAGTCCTGACACAACAGCCCCATGTCTGATCTCCAGGCTACTCCCTCTCCCAGAGCCAGGAACAGAACCCAGAAATCCTGACTCCCGGCCCCCTGCTCTGAACACTGGACGTGCTCCTCGCCCAGAGCCAGGAATGGAGACCAGGAATCCTGAGGTGACAGCCCCTTCTCTGGCCTCTAGACCACATTCCCCTCCTAGAGTCCTGACTCCCGGCTCCCTGTTCTGACCGCTAGGCCCCACTCCCCACACAGGGAGTATCTCGCATGCTGGGAAGAATGGCAGCACCTCTCAGAAGAGATGGGCGGGAACATCTGTTTCTGCTCTAATCTCTGTCAGAGAGGGAGAGGGGCTGAGAGAAATGAACTAATCCTGGGGTTTGATCTGCCCTGCTGAAGCTGCCGAGCATGGGAGAGCAGATGGGCTGATCCGGCACCCTGCCCTGACCCCGGCACCACCTGTCAGCCGCGAGGCCACTAGGTGGGGCCTCGCCTTCAGCCCCCACTGCGGACGCTGGGAGCCCGGCGCTGATTCAGGACGGAGCCAGACGGCGAGAGAGACAGCGCCCTGCCTCTGGCCCATCAGCCTGGTGGGGGCACGAGGGTGCCGCAGAAGCAGCTGTCCAGACCGTGGCGTTTGGCCTAGCGGCTAAAGCACTGGGCTGGGGCCCAGACTTGTCTCCTATTCCCAGTTCGGCCACTGGCTGGCCTGGGGCCAGTCACTTGATGTTGCCCTCCTCTCAGGGCCGGTGCAAGGAAGTTTCGCACCCTAGGCAAAACTTCCACCTTGCACCACTCTCCCACCCAGCTAACCCCGCCCCCACCCTCCCCCCCTGCGGCAGCTAACCACGCCCACCCCACCCCCACTCCCCCACCAGAGGAGCCCCCCCGCAGCTAATGTGATGCCAATTTTTAAAAATGGCTCCAGAGGCGATCCTGGCAATTACAAGCCAGTAAGCCTGACTTCAGTACCAGGCAAACTGGTTGAAACTATAGTAAAGAAGAGAATTGTCAGACACATAGATGTACATAATTTGCTGTGGAAGAGTCAACATGGTTTTTGTAAAGGGAAATCATGCCTCACCAATCTACTAGAATTCTTTGAGGAGGTCAACAAGCATGTGGACAAGGGGGATCCAGTGGATATAGGGTACTTAGATTTTCAGAAAGCCTTTGACAAGGTCCCTCACCAAAGCCTCTTAAGCAAAGTAAGTTGTCATGGGATAAGAGTGAAGGTTCTCTCATGGATCAGTAACTGGTTAAAAGATAGGAAACAAAGGGTAGGAATAATTGGTCAGTTTTCAGAATGGAGAGAGGTAAATAGTGGTGTCCCCCAGGGTCTGTACTGGGCCCAGTCCTGTTCAACATATTCATCAATGATCTGGAGAAAGGGGTAAACAGTGAGGTGGCAAAATTTGCAGATGATACAAAATTACTCAAGATAGTTAAGTCCCAAGCGGACTGCAAAGGGCTACAAAGGGATCTCACAAAACTGGGTGATTGGGCAACAAAATGGCAGATGAAATTCAATGTTGATAAATGCAAAGTAATGCATATTGGAAACATAATCTCAACTCTACATATAAAATGATGGGGGTCTAAATTAGCTGTTACCACTCAAGAAAGATCTTGGAGCCATTGTGGTTAGTTCTCTGAAAACATCCACTCAATGTGCAGCGGCAGTCAAAAAAGCGAAGAATGTTGGGAATCATTAAGAAAGGAAGAGATAATAGGACAGAAAATATCATATTGTCTCTATATAAATCCATGGTACGCCCACATCTTGAATACTGCATGCAGATGTGGTCGCCCCATCTCTAAAAAGATATATTGGAATTGGAAAAGGTTCAGAAAAGGGCAACAAAAATGATTATGGGTATGGAACGGCTTCCCAATGAGGAGAGATTAATAAAACTGGGACTTTTCAGCTTGGAAAAGAGATGGCTAAGGGGAGATATGATTGAGGTCTACAAAATCATGACTGGTGTGGAGAAAGTAAATAAGGAAGAGTTGTTTACTACTTCTCATAACCCAAGAACTAGGGGTCACCAAATGAAATTAATAGGCAGCAGGTTTAAAACAAACAAATGGAAGTATTTCATCACACAACACAGTCAACCTGTGGAACTCCTTCCCAGAGGATGTTGTGAAGGCCAAGACCATAACAGGGTTAAAAAAAGAACTAGATATATTCATGGAGGATTGTTCCATTAATGGCTATTAGCCAGGATGGGCAGGAATGGTGTCCCTTGCCTGTATTTGCCAGATGCTGGGAATGGGCGACAGGGGATGGATCACTTGATGATTCCCTGTTCTGTTCATACCCTCTGAGGCACCTGGCATTGGCCACTGTCGGAAGACAGGATACTGGCCTAGATGGACCCTTGGTCTGAACCAGTCGGGTCATTCTTATGTTCTAACATTTTTACTGTCAGGTTTCAGAGTAGCAGCCGTGTTAGTCTGTATCCGCAAAAAGAACAGGAGTACTTGTGGCACCTTAGAGACTAACAAATTTATTAGAGCATAAGCTTTCGTGGACTACAGCCCACTTCTTCATATAGAATGCATCCGAAGAAGTGGGCTGTAATCCACGAAAGCTTATGCTCTAATAAATTTGTTAGTCTCTAAGGTGCCACAAGTACTCCTGTTCTTTTTTACTGTGTTAACTTCCTGTCACTGATAAGGCTGGGCGCAATTGTCACTTATGTTCTGCCTTCCCCCATCTCTCCAGCCAGTGTTCTTCCCCATCCCCATCCACCTCCCTGGCTGGTCCTGCCCCCGATCCCCATCATCAGCCCAGCTAACCACCAGTTCATTGCCTCACTCCCTAATCTTCCTCCTGCAGGAGAAGATCCTGGAGGGTCCCATGCAAAGGGGAACTCCTGGTGCCCTAGGCTAACACTGCAACAGGAGCATTAAAAAAGCTTTTACTGTATTACATCAGGGTCCAGATCTGCGGAGGCCGGACTCCTCTGCGCCAGCAGGAATTAATAACCGTCCCTTTGGCGTTTCTCTGTGGCGTCCTGTCCCAGGCTCTCAAAGCGCTTCACAAACAGTAGTTGCTAATTTAACCTCATCGCACCAGTGGCAAGGAAGGCTGGGGGTCCTGTCTTCAGCCACCAGTGAAAAGCGGCCACCTCTGGGGTGGTGGGTAGCGGCACGATGACAGCGAATAGTCACTGTATCCAGCTGGAAGGGCGGTGGGAGTTTACATAAAAATGCAGCTGTCCGAGCTGGAATGCAGCCAGGAGACCAGAAGTAAAACCTCTGTTCTTAGGAAAAACTGTCCCGGGCGCTTTGCTGACCACAGGTGGCTGGGACCTCACTTCGCGCTCAGCTGGAGGACAATACGTCCAGCCCCGGAGCAGCCCCTGTCACAGAGCGGGGGAATCCGGGCCAGCGCTGAACTGGAGCAAAGAACAGCCAGCGTGAAATCCTCCACACCGGCTCACAACTTAGCTGGGACAGTTGTGACCCAGACATGGCCCTGGGTCACCCACACAGCGCCCCCAAGCTTTGCTCCCTGCTTGGTTTACAAGAGGGGATGGGATGGCAGGGCTCTGCTATCTTAACGCACTGAGGATCGGGAACCGCTCCGGCATCTCCGGCCGCCGGGCTGGCTGCGTTCAGCTGCGGGAAGCCGGCAGGATGGAGGCGGAGGTGCCTGCCCTCCCCGAGAGGTGGAATCAGCACGTGAGGTGGGCAGCTCAGAGCTGGGTAACAGCGTTAAGACGAGATGAAATGAACAAATAATGGGATTGGCACGGGCCCAGCTGGGCGCAGGCCGGCGTGCTGACTAGCCCAGCCTTGCTGGCCGGGTTCCATGCTCCCTTCACAGCTGCCGTTGGCCGAGCATTAGGCAGGTGGCCAGTGGGAAGCCGCAAGCCTCGATGCGTTTCATTACATTGCCGCTGTGCTGGCAGAGCGCAGGAGCGGAGAGGGAATCTGGGAGCCTTCCTCCTTCCTCAGCCCCCCCCGGCCCACCCTTTGTGGGCCTGTGCCCCCTGGTACCCCCGGGGGGAAGCTCGCTGGCAGATGGCACAGAGAGGCAGTAGGCAAGCCAGGAATGGGACCCAGGAGTCCTGTGCTCTGATCACCGGACAATGCTCTCTCGGGCTTTCAGAGAGCAGGAGATGCAGAAGGGAGCAGAGACTAGCAGGGTACAGCGGCTTGGGTGCTTGGGGCTGAGTGTTTAGAACATGGGTTCTCATTCGGGGGGGGAGGGGGGATGAGCTGTTCTGAGGGGGGCTCCACTTCTGGCCCCTTTTTATGGTGAGGTGGGAAGGGGGAGGGTCCCAAAACTTTCCTCGTTTGAAACATCGGGTCGTGCTGGGCAGAAGGTTGAGAACTGCTGGCTTAGCAGAACCTGGGTGTCTACGGACGTTGCCATCAGATCTGGGATCCGAGCCCCGGCATGCCCCCCTACAGCCTGCACTCAGCCCTCTGCAGATCACTGGGGCGTGAGCCACCCACATCATCTCCACGGCAGGCCACCTGCCAGCCTTCCCCCCTCCCTGGCTCATCCCGCATCTCCAGGGATCGATTCTTGGCCCTACGCTAGTTAACATTTTTATCAATGACCTGGAGGAAACCTCCTCTCGGGCAATGTCTGCAGGTGACACAAAGGGTGGGGGAGTGGGACATAATGAAGAGGACAGGTCACTGAAGGAGCCGTCTGGATGGCTTTGTAAACTGGGCACAAGCCAACAAGATGCGTTTCAATATGGCCAAATGTACGGCCCTAAATCTGGGACCAAAGTGACAGGCTGGGGGACTCTATCCTGGGAAGCAGAGGCTCTGAAAAGCACTTAGGGGTCCTGGTAAACAACCAGTAGAACGTGAGCTCCCAGGGCGCTGCCCATGGCCTAAAGGGCCAATGCGATGCTGGGATCCATGAACAGGGGAATCTCGAGTAGGAGCCGAGAGGTGATTTTACCCTGTCTTTGGCACTGGGATCCTGCGTCCAGCTCAGGTGCCCACAGTTCAAGGATATTGAGAAATTGCAGCAGGGTCAGAGAAGAGCCACGAGAACAATGAAAAGCTGGGAAAAGATGCCTCCGATTGAGAGACTCCAGGAGCACAGTCTGTTGAGCTTAACACAGAGAAGGTTCGGGGGTGACCCGATCACAGTCCATATGTAGCTACAGGGGGAACAAAGATTTAATTACGGGATCTTCTGTCTAGCACAGGAAGGTCTAACCCCATCCAAGGGCTGGAAGTTGAAGCGAGACAAATTCAGACGGAATTAAGGTGTAAATCCGAAGTGAGGAGAATTAGCCATGGGAACAATGTACCCAGGGTCCTGGTGGATTCTCCGTCACTGACCGTTTTTAACTCAAGATGGGATGTTTGTCTAAACACTCTGCTCCGGGGATTATTTCAGGGCCGGTCGCTGGCCTGTGCTCTACAGAGGGTCGGACTTGATGGTCACAATGGTCTCGTCTGGCCTTAATGTCTCTGAATCGTGTATGTGACGGGCGTCAGGGGGTGCACCCAACTGGGCAGCTTGCTGGTGGGATGAGACCAGTCCCCCGCTGATTCCCCAGGCGGGGCAGGGCATTTCGCTGGCGGAGATCCAGCCTGCGAGGCACTGGGTGCCCTGTCTGGTATCTCATCCCTTTCCCGGCCCGGAATGAGGCCAGCTGAGAGGAGCTGGGTGGGGCGCCTGGGGCACGGATAGTGTTGTTTCCACGGGGCTTGCCTGTCCCTTGGCTGTTTGCCAACAGGCCCCTGGCAGGGGGACCATCCCCCCGCCCCCCAGACGGCACGGAGCAGCGGGTGATGTGTCCCAGAGGGACACCCAGCCGTGCACCTCCCGGCAGCCCATTGGGGGCATCCTACCCAGGCTCAGACTGTGCCAATCCCACTTGGCGGAGCTGTTCGGAGAGAACCCATTGGCCCCCGGCACCAGGGCTGTGTCCCCCTCCATCATCCCCCTGCCCCCTCCCCCAGGGCTCTGAGGCCTGGAAGGGGGGGACAGACCCCCCTGGGGAAGCCCAAGGCCCAGCTCTGTGGCTGGCTGGCAGCTGCTTCCCACACGCCCTTGGGGTTTTCCACCAAGACTCCCCTCCACCGTTTCCCGACCCTGTCCAGCAGGGAAAGGGTTAAGTCGCCTCCTCCTCCTCCTCCTCCTCCTCCTCCCCCTTCCTGCTTTTAATTGAATGAGAAGCTGCTGGAGTATTTATAGAGCAAATAGGCCGGTTGGGGCCCCTAACAATGGCTGGGCTTGGGCTCCCCTCCCCCGCCTCACACTGGGAGTTCCCCGCATACTTTCCCCTACAGAGATCTACTGGAGAGTGACACTCCAGCAAACAAAGCACCTGGGATTCACCCCCCCAGCCCACCCCACTGCCTCTCCCAGCCCCACACGCCAGCAACTGACACTGGAGACCCCAAACTGCACATCTCCCTCCTCCTCCGGGGACCCTGCCACAGCAGGGGCGAGCCCTGGCTTCCCCTCCCCACCGCTGGAGTAGCAGGGGGGCTGCGGGTCAGGATTGGGGTGCAGTGGCAGAGCTGTGAATAACATTGCAGCCCAGACACTGGTTTGTTCCTGCGGGATTAGTCACGAGTGCGGGGTTGTACGCGCTGGTTTGTTGTCCTAGGGCTGCTTTGAAGCCTTTAAAGAAAGAGGCAATTTGACACAGACGGAGGAAAACACAGAAGACAGAGCACAGTGCTGGGAACCAGGAACCCCCAGTTTCAATCCCTTGCTGTGGGGTTCCAGGCACATCAAAGGGATCAGAACCAGGGTCTATCTAGACCCCGCCTGTCTCTGTCAGTGGCCGGCCCCAGCTGCTTCTGAGGAAGGTGGCAGTTATGGGAGAACTTATCCAGAGAGGAACTTGCTTCCTGACCTGTTTAGATCCCTCCTAAATGTACACGTGCTGTCGGATGCAACTGTCGATTGGAACTGGCTGGGGAAAAAAGTATATTTTGCAAAACCAAATCAAAACCCGCAAAGGAAATCTTGTTTGAAATTTCCCGTGATTTTTTACATCAATGAAAAATTTCTAAACAATTTTTTTTAAAATAAATAACTTTTTACAAAGGTTTTGTTTCCCTGGGGGCTCTCTCCTTTTTCTCCTTCTGGAAAAGACAGGGGCGGGGGTTTGGAGAATGGAAATAGTGATGTTCCCCCCCCACCAAAATGAAACATTTTTCTAAAAAATTCAAAGAATTTCATATAGAATTTTTTGATCAAAAACCCCACGAAGTTCAAAAAAGATGAAGATTTTCCTTTGGGTAAAAAAGCATGTCAGTCCCCAGCCATCCCAGGCCAGCCCCGCCCCGCCATAAATCCGCTTCATAAACTTATCAAGCTCCATCTTCACCCCACGACTCCTACTGGAAAGCCGCTAGTGTCCAGATACAGGCCCCCCAACGCTCAGACCTATCTCCCTGGAGCACGGGGATAAGATGCACTTGCCGACTTCCCTGAGGGGTTCGGAGGACGTGTTACATCCTGTTTGGGGGGTGCCGAGAGCTAGAGCAGCGTTAAGCAGCTCTTATATCACGGAAAGCCAACCGCATTGCTCCCTTCACGGCGTCTTTTGTGGCATTTCCCCCAAGGGTTTGTGGGTAATTCTGGTGTGCCGGCCCACCAGTATCCTGGGTCATCACATACCATCTACCTCTGCGGCCTTAACCAGCTACAGAATTCCTCTGCACTGCCCACCAGTCAAGTTGTGTTGCTGTGCGTGGTTAAAGAGCCACCGTGTTGCACCCCAGAGTTGGCTGCATTTTGGTGATGCACGAAATGAGGCCTGGGTATGGGCTGTAAAGTGCTGGGGGATCCCCTGGGGAGAGAGGTGCTGTGCTGAGTAACTATTGCTAATAACGAATAGCTGCGAGTAAATACAATTAAAGCAAAGCACACGCCACATCGGGCCCATTCCATCCCTGGGGCAAGCCCCCCTCCCAGCCAGTTGGCCCGCACATCAGCCTGGCTCCCAGGCAGCTGCCCCGGGAACATGGAGTTGACTGACCAGGCAGGGCACGTGGGGCTAACAAGGTTTACACTGCAATCCAGCCTGTGTTAACAGGCACTTACGGTGACACCACACAAGAGTTAAGTGGCGCGGCAGAGCTGAGAGCGCAGGGACCCCGCCCCCCGGGGCCCAGCCGAGCCTGCCCGGTGCCCTTTCGGCCATAAATCCAAGGTGGACATTGCCGCTTTGCTGACAGGAGCCGGCTAAGATTTCCCTTCTCTGCAAACCCAGCATCTGTCAGACCACCGCTCCCCGCCCCCCCAATCCCAGCAGCTCCCCCAGCCAGCGGCAGCGCTCAGACGGGGACACTGGGGGCGGGAGCAACCAAGCCCCGATGCTGGGGAAAGCCAGTTCTGCCCAGGTAGGCAGCAACGGGGACCGCCCTGATCCAGGGCAGCTCTCGAGCGATCCCTCATTAGCTACCTGCAGCTCCTTTATAGCTAGGCCCTACCACATTCCCCGTCCATTTTGGTCAATTTCACAGTCACAGGATTTTTTAAATCGTAAATTTCACGATTTCAGCTATTTCAATCTGAAATGTCACCGGGTCGTCATTGTAGGGGTCCTGACCCAAAAAGGAGTTGGGGGTGGGGGGGGGGGCGCAAGGATATTGTGGGTGTGTGCGGGGGGCGGGTTGAGGTACTGCTACCCTTACTTCTGCGCTGCTGCTCACAGCGGCCCTGCCTGCAGCGCTGGGCCCTCGGCCAGCAGCCGCCACTCTCCAGCCGCCCCGCTCTGAAGGCAGCGGTGCAGAAGGCTGGCATGGTACAGTAGAAGTAAGGGTGGCAATACCCTGACCCCCCTAAAACAACTTTGCAACTCCCCAGCAAATCCCTTTTGGGTCAGGACCCCCAGTTTGAGAAACGCTGGTCTCCCCCCGTGAAATCTGTGTACCCCACAGAAATCCAGATTTCATAGAGGGAGACCAGATTTCACAGTCTGTGACGTGTTTTTCACGGCTGTGAATTTGATAGAGCCCTATTTATAGATCCTTACAGCCCTAGAACTGGAATCTGTTACTTTAAGGACAACTCCCCCCTACACACCCACATGCTCACAGTGCACAAATGCTGGCTTGTTATTGTAGGGTTGCTGGTGAATGCTGGGCAGCACATTGGCTTGTTCGGATCGTTCCCGTGCATGGGGCTGCCCACTCTAGTCCGTTATCGTGAGTCTGCTCCGGAGCTCTGGATTGGGGGGTTGGGTTTCTTAAGGAAAACAAACCCACCAACCCTAGTAAAGGGGACATGATCTTTGCGAAACGGCACCAAAAAGACAAAAGGCAGGTGAGGTGTCAGGGCCCCCTAGCCCCAGGGGAGCTCCAGGCACCAGCGCAGCAAGCGCGTGCCTGGGGCAGCAAGCCACGGCGGGGGGCAGCGTGCCGGTCGCCGTGAGGGCAGAAGTCAGGCAGCCTTTGGTGGCTCGCCTGTGGGAGGTCCGCCGGTCCTGCGGCTTCGGCGGCAATACAGTGGCGGGTACGCCATCCCTCTCCACCCTCTGACAAACAGAGGCTAGGGACACCATTCCTTACCCATCCTGGCTAATAGCCATTAATAGACAACCTCCATGAATTTATCCAGTTCTCTTTTAAGCACTGTTATAGTCCTAGCCTTCACAACCTCCTTAGGCAAGGAGTTCCACAAGCTGACCGTGTGCCATGTGAAGAACTTCCTTATATTTGTTTTAAACCTGCTGCCCATTAATTTCATTTGGTGGCCCCTAGTTCATATATTATGGGAACAAATAAATAAAACTTTTCCTTCTTCACTTTCTCCACACCACTCATGATTTTATAGACCTCTATCATATCCCCCCTTCGTCTCCTCTTTTCCAAGCTGAAAAGTCCTAGCCTCTTTAATCTCTCCTCATATGGGACCTCTTCCAAGCTCCTAATCATTTTAGCTGCCCTTCTCAGAACCTTTTCTAATACCAGTATAACTTTTTTGAGATGAGGAGACCACATCTGCACACAGTATTCAAGATGTGGGCGTACCACGGATTTATATAAGGGCAATAAGATATAGGGACAGAGAGCAGGTGTTTTCCAAGGACTTGCACTGATACAGGCCAGCACACACTGACCAGGGAGAGTGGGAATGTGCCCCAGGCTCCCCCGCACAGCACTGCCGGCTATGGGGCTACCTTGGGGCAGCCTTCTGCCCTGCGAGCAGGTTATTAGCGGGGGTGAGGGCTCCCATCCGAACAGGCCAGGCCGTGTCCCCCATTCCTGGCTGCTGTGCAATATAAGGGGGGGGGGGAAACTCTGCTTCTTTCCAGAGGAATTGCTCACATGGGCCTGCCTTTGCCTGGCTCCCTGTCCAGCCCGCCCTCAGGGGGCCGGGGATTTCCCAGCACAGGCCCTGGGGCTCATCCCAGCTGCCTGCTCTGATCGTGTATGAATCCAGGAGGGGGTGGTTGGTTTCCAAGGCCCCTCTTTTGCTATCAAGTGAACAAGAGCAAAGAGGGGGAACCCCAGCTCACCTAGGCAAGGCAGCTGGCTGGCCGGGGGGGAGGGAGATCGCTGGGATGCACAGACGAATAGAACCATTCCCTAGGAGCGAGAAGCAATCAAATCCCCCATTGTTTCGCCAGGGTGCTGGTTTTTCCTAGACACCCTTTGGGCACCCGAGAGTAACGGGCCACAGGTGGGGTTCTCCGGGTTGGGTACGTTAGCAAATGCAAACACGAGCGGGAGGCGGGGATGAGGGGACAGGGACGCATGGCTCAGTTGCAGCTTGGCTGGAACCAGGGAAGGTTGTAGGTGGCTAACCCGGCCGTACACACACAGCATGGCAAGTCCACAGGCGGGAGCGGCCCACGTTGATCGGATTTATCCCTCCCTGGGCCTAGAAATCACCACCACCCACGTGGCAGGTCTGCAGAGGGGGCAGAGAAGAGCCACCACAATCCTCCCAGGGCTGGAGGAAATGCCTGCGTGCACTGGATGTAAGGGGATCCTGCGGTTTTGCTCATCAGGGAGGAGTGGGAGAGGTGACCCGGTCGCCCTGTGCGAGAACCGTCCCGGGGAGACAAGGCCAGGCGCTAACGGGCTCTCCCGGCTAGCAGAGAAAGGCAGGACGAGAGCCGCCGCTAGACGCTGAAGCCAGACCCATAGAGTGAGAAACGCAGCACAGAGGGTGATCAAGCTCTGGAACAAACGCCCAGGGGATGCAGCAGAGTCTCCATCTCTCGGTGGCTTCAAACCCAGCGTGGAAGAGATGCTTCATTGCTGGGTTCAGAGCAGGAGCAGCCGGGTGACTGTCTCGGCCCCGGACTACCCAGGAGGTCTGACTAGAGGGGAGGATGGTCACTTCTGGCCTCACACTCTATCTCTCTATCAAACAGGCAGGAATCTCCTTTGTGCTGTTCGATCCTTCGCCGCCACGACCCTTTGGAGGAAGGAGTGGGAGTGGCATTTCCCCACTGGCCTGGCGCGGATGGCTGACACACACACACACACACACACACACACAAAATCCAATTACTGTCATGAGGGGGGTGACGCTCAGGGCCCCGGGGCAGCGGGTTTTATGACAGGGATCCGCAGGCTGCCTGTGCGCTGGCCCCAAGGACCTGCCCGGCCCGGCCTGCCGATTCTATACGGGGCTTGGCCTTTCATTATTAAGCCAATTACTGGATTAGCCCAGGCCCTGCCTGAGGGAGGTTGCGGAGGGGGGGGGAGGGTAAGGAAACTGCCCCCCCTTGCAAAAGACTCCAGTGACAGCTACTGACCTGGTAGCAGCTGCGGGGACAGGCCAAGGGGATAGAGGAGGCGGGGGCGGCCCAGCTTTTCAGGGTATCAGTTGCCCCAGCCTGGGTCTGCTCCTGGGACCAAGGTCTTGCTTCGGCCTGGCTCGCCCACAACACTGCACCTCATGTTAGTCTCAGAACCTTTTCAATGGCCCTTAATGGTCTTCTCCAAGCCCAGGAGCCCTCGCTCCCCAGTGCGCAGCCCATTCCCATGGCCCAGACACCAGCTGCAAACTACTTCCTCCTCCGCCGCTTTCCCCACCCCACCAGCGGGTGCCCCCACCCAGCCCAGCCTCCCAGGTCCTCCTGCCTGTTGTGTTCAGAGCACACACATGGAGAAATTAAATCAAAAACCTTGAATCCTCTTGCTGGAAGGCTGCAACCTAGCCTGACTTTATTTCTTAGACTCCAGAGCCCTAACCCCAAAACTACCCAAATCAGAGAGAGACAAAACAGGCTGCTCCCTTGTGCCATTTGGCCTAACTCACCCCCCCCCTCTTGTTCTAGGTTGGTTCTTTCCAGACTGACTTTGTTCACATGCTTCCCTACAGAGCCCCACAAGCAGGACGAGGAACCTCCCCCACACACACACACACACAAAGCGATCACCTGCAATTCCAACACAGTCCTCAGCATCCCACGTTGAATGGCCAACAGAGCCTGGGAAGTGTCATTGACAGCACAGGATGAGAGGGCCTGCCAGCTCTGAGCACACACCTCCCGCGCAGGAGGGGAGAGGTCAGGGCTGAAAACTTGCCCCCTGCCCCACCCATTCTGGGCAGGCTGAAAGCTGGGGAGGCATTTATTGCCCCGATCAAGCAAGCGCCAAGAGGATCAGATGTTGGGGGAGGAGAAAGGAAGCCCCTGGCCTGAGGCTGCCAACGAAGGGGCTGAATTGTTACCAGAAAGACCCAGAGCAGCATCAGGGTCACGCGGGCCGGGCTCTGCCCCGCGGCTGGCTCCCTGCCAAGGGGGGAAGGCCCTGAAGAGCGAGGAGGAGAACCCAGAGCAGATCCCAGCACCCGAGGGAGGGAGGGAACCACAGGGGATCCCAGCACGGCGGGCGAGCCAGGCTGGCACATAGCTGCCCCTCCACATCTTCGTCACCTCCACACATGGCACCAGGCCATTACTGCGGCCAGGGGTCCAGCCTCCTCTCCCTCTTCTGGAGCGTCTGGGCATCCTGCCAACCCACGCCAGAGCCCGATCCCACGGCTGGCTCGGTCTCTTCGCCCCACGCCCCTGCCACCTTCCCTGGCGATGCCTTGATGGCCGGGGGCACGTGTTGTGCCCCACCTACCTCCGAAGGGGTGTGCAGCTGGTGAAGGGACCTGGCTGGCGATGAAAAGCTCCCAGTCCTGCTAGGGAGAGGCAGACTGACTCAGTCCCTGCTTGCCACTGCCAACGAGAGGGCCCACTGATGCAAGGGCTGCCGGCTGCTCTGGGGGCTGGACCCAGATGGAGCCCATCAGCCCGTTCCACATGGGGCCCCGGATAGTGGTCAGATGGCACCCCGGGCGTCCTGGTTTCCAGCCCCCTGTTCTAAGCACTGGGCCTTCGAACGGGAGCTCAGTTCCCCCCCCTCCCCCAAGTCACCCTGTCACTCATCGGATGCGCTATGTCCCTGCTCACCCGAGCTGGCTTGATCCCAATTTCCGCCAGCAGCTCCCCTGGGAAATCGTCCCCGCCTGCTCTTCGAGAGCAAGCCAGGCAGAGAGAGAGCTCATCTCAGAAACCTCGCCCTGGTGTCGGGAAATTGCTTCCCTCCCCCCAGCCCCCGGATGAGTTTATCCCTAACTTTCGCTTCCCCCAGCCCTCCGGCCCGACTCCTCCACACCGCCGGAGCTTCACTCCCACACAGGCCTCTGTTCTTCACACCCTTGATTGCTTCTTACACTTCCTCCTTCACCTTCACGCCCGCTGCCCCCCCCCCCCCCCCCGGATTTAGTTACAGCAGCACAGACGCAGGGTTGTATCTGCAGCTGGATGGGCTCGCGGGGCTGACCAGCGAGGGGCGCTCGGTGCCTCGGCGTGGCAGTAGGGGGCGCTGCGCGGCAGGGGGCAGTCACTGGGTGGGAGTCAGAGGCGCCCAAAAACCCACGGGGAGGTGTCATTGCTGCCGATTCCCATCCCTGAGTCGTGCACCCCCCACACACACACACGCAGCTGCACCCACATGTGTGCACAAAGGCACATACACGCAGGCACCCCGCACATGGACACACACCGCCTCCCCCCCCCCAAAACACACATGCATGTACACAAGCATGTGTGTGCACCTACCCACGCCCCCCCCCCCGGGCCGGGGCTCTGTTTGTTTACCGGAGCCGCGCCGATCGGCCGCAGGCTGCCGGCACATTCTTGGCCGGACACCAGACAACGCTGCACAAAGCGGCTGGGCGTAGGAGCTGCCATTAAAAGCTACTTAGCGGCCCCCAGGGCTGGCCTGGCCAGTGGATTAATGCACTGACCTTTCACTCCCCAGACCTGAGCTCTGCTCCCAGCCTTCCCCCTCCCCCCCACAGCCATGCTCCATGACAGGTGGTCCCCACCCAGCTTCCTCCTCCGCCAAGGGGAATAACCCTCCCAGTGGGGCCTGGCAAGGAGATTTTCCAGCTTAGATTGAGAAATCACCAGGCAGCCATGGGAGGAAACAACAGTGACCCCCCCCACACCCCTCCCAGCCCGTTCCCCCTCCCCCAGAGCTGGAATGCAACCAGAGACCCTTTAATTATGTACCAAGAGGCCTCCAGTTGTTGACTGATGCACCTGGATTGAAGGTGCAATATAGGATGGGGGGAGGGGTCTCCGGGGTCAGCCACACCCGGGGCTCTTTGCACTGGAAGCACCAGCCTTCGCCCTGACCTGCCCCAGACGGGTCTCCCTTTCTCCCGGTTCTTTAGTAAGGCAGCTGCTGGGATGAAGCTGGTGCAGCTTAAAAAAAAACAGGCTTAGAGGGAAAGTGAAGCCAGCCATAAAATATAGATATACAAACACATATACACACGCACACACACACGCGCACGCACACACACATACACAACAAATGGACAAAGGGGGAAGCTGATAGCACTGAATATAAATTCGAAGCTACTAACTGTGAAAAATTGATAAGGGAAGCCAAAGGACACAAGGAGGAAGCTATGGTCAGCAGAGTTAAGGACAATCGGGGCTTGTCTACACTACAGGTTATGTCAGTATCACTTATGTCACTCAGGGGTGTGAATAAGCCACTCCCCTGAGCAACGTAAATTACACTGACCCCAGTGCTAGTGTGGACAGTGCGATGTCGGCGGGAGAGCGAGGGGTCATGGTGGAGAATCAATCAGCTGAACGTGAGCTACCAGAGCGACGCTGTAGCCAGAAGAGTTAACGCGATCCTTGGATGCAGCAGCAGGGGACTCTCGAGTAGGAGCAGAGAGTTTATTTTACCTCCATATTTAGCATTGGTGCGACCGCTGCTGGGATCCTGTGCCCAGGTCTGGTGACCATAATTCCAGAAGGAGGTTGATACATTGGAGAGGGGTCAGAGATGAGCCATGAGAATGATCAAAGGACTGGAAAGCCTGCCTTAGAGTGAGAGACTCACAGAGCTGAATCTATTTAGCTTGACAAAGAGAAGGTTAAAAGTACCAGTCTATAAGTACTGACATGGGGAACAGAAACTGGATTAGAGAGGGCACCCCAACCTATAGATAGAGGGCTCCCCAATCTAGAACAAGACCCAGTGGCTGGAAACTGAATCTAGACACATTCAGACTGGAAATGTTTTTAACAGGGAGGGTTGTTAGCCACTGGAACAACTGACCGAGGGGCGCGGTGGATTCTCCATCACCAGCAATTTGTAACCCAAGTTTGGCTGTTTTCTAAAGGACAGGCTACAGTTCAGACACCGCTACTGGCCTGGAAGCAGGAATTTCCTCAGGGTCGTCCTTTGGCCTGCACTCTACGGGGGGTCAGGAGACCCGAGAAGGATCCCAGTGGATCTTGTGGCCAGTGGCACACAGCCTGTGGATGCAAGGCACACACTGCATGCCCCACACACCTGGCCAGCTGTGTGCTGTCCAAGTGGCAGCCTCCCTCTGACCCCATGGAGGACGCCGGGGTGACCTCACACGCCCTTCTCTGCCAGCTCTGTAGCTGTCCCATAAACCCCTGGGAGACGCCAAGGTACTGGCTGTCTTGGGCACCCAGATGGCTCCTCTCTGAGCCCTACACAGTCATTCCTGTATTTATCCTCACAAGACCCCGGTGAGGCAGGACCATGCTATGAACCCCATTGCAGACGGGGAGCGGACACATGGGGAGGCAAAGGGACTTTCCCAAGGTCACACAGGAAGTCTATGGCAGAGCGGGGAACTGAACCCCTGCTGGTACACTAGCCACTGCCCCGTCCTTCCTCTCCAGATGCTGCCTGGGCAGGGGACACGCGTGCACCTGAGCCCTGCAGACCTGCGCCAGCCAGCTTTCTGGTGCGAGAGTCCCAGCTGGCACTGGAAAAGTTCAACAGGCCAATGCCTAGAGGAGCCCTTGCAGCCTGGATCCTGTCCCCAGCCGCTCAGGGGTTGTTGGGCATGCCCAGGCATTGGAGAAGGGTGCATGAGCACGCCCAGGCGTTGGAGTGCAGGCCCAAGGGTGGGCAAGCGCGAAGGTGCAGAAGCTCCGGTGCGTGGGTGTGCACACCTACAGGGGACGAAGGGGTGTAACCAGGAGCAGGCAGGTGATCGATCCTGGAGCCTCTCCTGGAGGGTCCCCTCTGGATCTGAAGGCAGCGGTGGTGGCAGCTGGATGGAATGTGCAGACCAACACACTCTGCAAAGGCGAGAGCTGCGGCACTAAATCCAGGCCAAAGATTGCAGGGCAGCCAGAACTCCCCTCTCCCTCCTCCGGGCTTGGTCTGAACACGTTCTAGCACAAAGCAGGGCCTTAACTGGCCGGTGGGAATAGGGAAGCATGGTCAGGTGTGTGTGGGGGTCACTGTCAGACATCCCTTCCCCTGCCCACCAAAACCAAAGCCACTCCATTACAAATCCCTACTTAAAGCCAGCAGCAGCATCTCCCTACGAAGCAAATTACAGGGCGATCCAGATATTCTGACCACCCCCAGTGCCCCCCTTTCTCCTGCCTTTCCCTGAGACTCGTGTCTGAGCACTCGGCCGGGATCCCACCGGCAGGTCGCTGCCTTTGGGGAGTGCAAGACTAAAAGCCAAAGCTGCTCTTCTGCAAGCCCGATTCTCAGGTGTTTCCTCCCACCCGCAGCGTCCTCCAAACGTCTCTTCTGCTTGAAACCTGACCGGTGTGCAGAACGGCCCCTTTCTTGTGAAAGGGCCGCAGCTCGCTTCCCGAAAGCTCTTTGTGCTGGTCTGTAACGTCAATCTCAACAAGAACTTCGCCTTTGATTCCAGCTCAGGGCTGAGGAATCGCAGTTATTCCTAATCAGGGCAGATGAATTATACGTTATGAGCTTATGACTTTGATTTCTCCATAGCCTCTATAAACTTCAAGGGCCCCAGGCATGAGACTGTTAGCCAGTCACACCAGCCAGCTCTTGTGGGTTCAGGAAGATTACAGGCTCCAATGCAGAGTTTGTAAACTTTGTCAGCCAAACTCCTGGGAGTCCCAGGCAGTGATGAACTCCACCTGTGGCGTATTTGACCAGAACGTTGCACTGATCTGTGTTTTATTCAACACCGCGAGCGGTCTCTGCAGCACTGCTAGAATTAGAGCAAAATACGATCTCGCTATTTAAAAGGCAAATAAAACTCTGTTTGCTTGTCTCATTGTATTTTTAAAACTACTTCCTAAAGCCAAGGAAATTCCTGGACCAAAAACTTTGTTCGGAGAATGAAACAGCTAACAATGACATTAAAAGCATGTTGTGCTCCAAAAAGGAGCGTGAAAGGCTGGAAATCCAAAGCGAAGGCAATGGTAATATTTCCCCCCCACCCAAATCATGAAGTTCATATAATGAACTTCTAAACAACCTTAACTCTGACCCTGTTTTCTACAATGATCCTTTAACTATTCACCAGCAACCCTGTACACTCAGCCAGAATGACTCATCTTCACCTCCAATATGAATCACCACCCTCCACTCAAACTGTAAATAAAGCTACAAAGAACCAGAGCTACGGGAATTATCTCAGGACTAGAGTGACAGGATTTTGGTTTCAGTTTATGCTGGTAACAACATCAACTCTCATACACCCCATCACAGAAAGGAACCAACTCTTCCACTGACCTTCCTCCAGTTCAACTACCCACAAACGGCAAAACTCCCAACATCTCATCCCTTAACCTGCTGTACACGCAGCCCAGAAACAACCATTTCAGAGCCGACATTGCCCTACAAGTCGCCCAGTCCAATGTATCCTTCCAGCAGTATAAATAGATTACATAGACGGCCCTACCAAATTCACGGTCCATTTTGGTCAATTTCCTGGTCACAGGATTTTTAAAAATGTACATTTCATGATTTCAGCTATTTAAAACTGAAATGTTGTTGTAACTGTAGGGATCCTGACCCCAAAAGACGTTGGGGGAGGGTCTCAAGGTTATTGGGGGGGGGTGTCATGGTACTGCTACCCTTTCTTCTGAGCTGCTGCTGGCGGCGGCTCTGCCTTCAGAGCTGGGCAGCTGGAGAGCGGCGGCTGCTGGCCGGGAGCCCAGCTCTGAAGGCAGAGTTGCCACCAGCAGCAGCGTGGAGGTAAGGATGGCCTGGTATGGTATCGCCACCCTTACTTCTGCGCTGCTGCCTGTAGAACTGGACCCTCGGCCAGCAGCCGCCGCGCTCCGGCCACCCAGCTCTGAAGACAGCATAGAAGTAAGGGTGGCAATACTGCAAACCCCCTAAAATAACCTTGCGACCCTCCTGCAACTCCCTTTCAGATCAGGACCCCCAGTTTGAGAAACGCTGGTCTCCCCCGTGAAATCTGTATAGTATAGGGTAAAAGCCCCCAAAAGACCAGATTCCACGGTCCGTGACATGTTTTTCATGGCCGAGAATTTGGTGGTGTGTATTTGTGTATAACACACACACACACACATTGGAATACCTAGCACATTTGTAATATTGTTTACCATCCAATGCAAATATCGCACAATAAGACACACAGATGGTGAACAAGGATCAGACTGGAGGCTGTTTGTGGAACCTTCATGAATTTCTTCATTTCAGGGCTTTTTTTTTTTTTTTAAATAATCATGATACTCTAATGTTTTAATTGGATTGCTATCACCAATATTCCCTGTATTTTACTTAAACTTGTCTGGGGTTGTTTGTAAGGGGCTGTGGGAGCCTCAAACGAATTTTGCAACAGCAAACATTGTTATGCATTTCAAATAGTGGCTGGCTATAAAATGACCTTTATATTCAGCTTGTACCCATTATATCATTGCTTCGATAAGAGAGTCACCTCTGGATTTCAGAGTCAATAAAGCAGACAGACTGCGAAAAGGACGGAACACAAACAAAATAAGTGGCATAATCAAAGTAAGTGACTAATGTTGCCACTTTGCAATAAATCTTGACATCACCCCCCCACCCATGGGAAGCATGGTCTAATGGTTAACACATTGAATGGTTGTCAGATCTGAGACGTGGGCCCCTCTGCCACTGATTCATTGCATGACCAGTCCTAGGGCAAGTCAGAGCAACACCATAAATGTGAAAAGCATATATGTGTCTTTACCTACATCACAAACGGTGCCTTAGATTAGAACACATGCAAGAATTTTTGTTGTGTATAGGAACTGGGTATTTAAATGTCTCCTCTAATGGCGCTCCCTGGGTTCTCGGTTCCACCACTATATCTGGGCTGTGCGTACGGTACACAGCTAGTAAACACAGTTATTAGAGCCCACCAGGCCCACATGGCTCCTTCATATCATGTTTGTCGTGTAAAGAGAAAAAGACAACTCTGGAAATCCAACACCCCTCCCTTCAGTTTCCTGTTTGCCTTTCTCTTGGCGACAGTGACATCAACGTGTCAGTTTCACTGCTGTTTATACTCAGTTTCACTTTCTGGTTCTCAGTGTTGTAATGTTCGGGTTTCAAACCCCCAGGGGAATCCTGCGTCACTTAAAAGGCAGTGATTTCATTCAGGGGGATGTTTTTTTTTTAAATGTCTCCGCTTTTAAAAAATCATGTAAATGTGGAGGCAAATTTAAGATGAGTCCCCCTTCGTCTGCCATTTCCACATCACTTACTGCTCTCAAAGGTGGGGTTGCTGGAAAGCCCTGTGTCAGACCAGTGGATGGGCAGTATTATGAAAGTGCAAAGTGCTGGTATTATCTAAAGGATGGCGACAATCAGGAGGAGGGACAAGAGCCAATGGTCTGTAAAACCATACACAAGAAGGAGTCATCTAACAGCTACACCACCACCAAAGACAGGAGGGAAGCCCAAGCAGTTTCTGGGGCCATCAGTGCCCCGAGATACACCTGTACCTGCCTCACCCAGTTTCCCTGCATGGGAGGAAATCACAGGATTTTGACAAGAAAAAGGACATTCTATTAAAGCTCCATCCATCCTGAGATCTCCTGCATCAGACGTTTATTTGGGCGATTGGTGTCTCCACCAAGCAGAAACACCGGCACAAAATCCAGGGGGAAGACCCCTGAGAGGGCTTGAACGACTCTGATACAGCACCTCAAACCCAGAGACACTCATACTCTGGTCAACCTGCTTTGCAAATTTTAATGGGCCCAATCTTGCCGCCCTCACCCGTGTAACTCCCACGGGAGACTGAGAGACCACCGCAGAGTTTGGATCCGGATTCAGATCCGGATCTGATCTTCTTCAGAGTTCCAATCCGGATCTAGTATCCTAGCTCAGGGCCATTCTTCAATGGGTATCAATGTGTGTAGCCACCTCTGGAGGCCGCCATTTAATGGGACGCAGCAACACGACCCAACAGTTTTGGACAGCAAGTGAGTAATCACAACAACATCTTTCTTTGTTTTGGGGCAGGGACAGATGCACTGTAGGGTCAGTGCAACATGGTTTCTGTTCAAAGCTGAATTCTGTAACCCACTTACAATCCATACAGTATCAGAGCAGTTTGAAAACCGGTACGCCCGGTCATGGGACGCGGCAGCATTCGCATGCAAATGAGCTACTTTGATCACGGAGTCCCAAAGATACAGTCCGCCACCTCCAAGAGACTCTTTACAAGAATGACTATTTTTGTGCACCAGTAGGGAAAAAACAGAGGACAAGACCCACATGGCATTGCCCCCAGGGAGATCAGAACGGTCACACTGGGTCAGACCAATGGTCCATCTAGCCTCGTATCCTGGCTCTGACAGGGGCCAATGCCAGATTCTTCAGAGAGAATGAACAGAACAGGGCAATTTTGAGTGATCCATCCCCAGTTGTCCAGTACCAGGTTATGGCAGTCAGTGATTTAGGGACACCCAGAGCATGGGGCTGTGTCCCTGATCATCTTGGCTAACAGCCATGGATAGACCTATCCACCAGGAACTTAACTAATTCTTTTTTTTTAACCCAGTTATACTTTTGGCCTTCAGAGCCTCCCCTGGCAAGGAGTTCCACAGGTTGACTGTGCATTGTGCGAAGATCTAGTGTCTGGCACCAAGAAAAAGCTCCACTACCTAAACATTGACATTATCACACTTCATTCCAGCATCAGCATCAACACAAGAGCCCAGAAAGAGCTTTGCCATCAGACTCAACCCAGGGAAAGCAAAATGCTGTTGATTTGCTAGAGAAGGGTTCAAACCCCGACCCGCCAACCCCACAGCCCTGAGCTCTGCTGCCGACACTGAAGTAGCAATGCCTTTACACGCTGCTGCAGTCGTCTCTTCTCTTCTTCGCTTATTAACTGAAGTCAATTAGCTCTGCAGATACTCAGCACACCTGAGACTCAGGTCCTAACCTCTCCTGCTGAGTGCCCAAAAACGTGGGGGTCGGCAATTTGCTCTTGGTCACATAGAAAATCAGCGGCCGAGCTGTGAGCACAACCCAGGAGTCCTGCCCCGACGCGCACTACGGAAAAGAGAAGGCAGGTCCTGGGAGGGGAATTAAGTTACTCTGGTGACAGGGGTTAGATTTGATTTCCTTGTAGGATTTTGTTGTTGATTTATTATACACACAATCATCACACCTAGAAACCCCGGCCATGAACCAGAACCCTAGTGTGCTAGGCACTGTACAAACACACTCTCACCACGCCAGTCTGGGGCAGCGTAAGTGGTCCATGGGCTATTTGATCAGTCAAACTAGCCAGCTTACCTTGTTCCCTTCTCCCCCCCCTCCCCCACATCCTGCCCCCTTTCTCTCCTCTGTTATTAAAGGGCTGGTGATTCATGGGTGACATTAGCCCTAACACAGCAAGGAACAGTCAGCTATTTTACCAGCACTTAACAACTCCTTTGGGGATAGGGAGGAAACAGAAGAGTGGACGGCGCAGACAAGTGAGGAGCTCAGCCAGTGACCAGCACAGAGAGGAAGATTAGGCCAGAGGTTGGGGCACTAGATCACCCCTTTCTCTGACACAGACCCCCTCCGTGCCCTTAGACCAGTCACTTACCCTCCCTGGGCTCCAGTTCCGCATGGCTACAATGGGGAGAACAGCACTGCCCTGCCTCCCAGAGGCGTGGGGATAAATGATTAACGTTTGTGCGGGAGCTTTGATACCATCGTAATAAGAATGACAGCTAGAAAACAGGAACAGCTACACCCGGGAGTCCAGTATCTGGTCTCAGACAGAGCCAGAACCCGCTACTTCAGAGGAAAGTGCAATGAAACCTCATGGAGGTCTCATCCTAATAACTCAAGACTGGAATGACGCAGGAGATTTCATATTCCTTCCAGAACCTTTAGCGTGAACTAATATAACTGCGGCTATCCGGGGATCCGGGTTATCCGGGGAAGTGTCCACTTCCTTTCTGAATCCTCTTGAAGTTCTTGGCCTCAATAGCATCTGGTGGCAGAGAGTTCCACAGGCTAATTACACCTTGCCTATAGAAGTATTTCCTTTTAACAGTTCTGAATTCCCCCCCCCTTTTCATTTCATTGAACACCCCCTTGTTCTTGTGTGGGACAGGGACAATGGGGGCGCCCAGTATGTCACTGATATTCATCCTGTCCCCACTTATTCATCTCCTTTCTAAGGTAACAACCCCAATCGGCTCCAGCTCTCTTCAGAAGAGAGTATTGGCAGGCCCGGGACCGTCTTGTCACTCTTCTCCGAGCCCCCTCGCGTTCTGCCCCATTCGTTGGAGACGAGGTACCTGTTGCTTCGCGTTATATCCAGACGGGGCTGCACCTGGGTTTAGACAAAGGCATTAGAATATTTGCCATATTATGCCTCATCCCGTTCCTTGTGCACTCGAACATGCAGCCTACAGCTTTCCCCTTGAGGTCGCCACTTCAAATCCAGCCCAGGCAGTGGCTTGACGATTTGGTGGCTTGATTGCTATGAGCTTGTTGGTTTCAGTCGGTATGTAGGGAACAGGTGCTACAGCCTCAAAACCACCAATGCAACTGACGAGCCCCTTGGGAGTCTCAGCAGAGGCATCATGGGCTGCAGGGGCCACGGACCCAGCCCTCCCCTCTCAGCCCTGGAAGGTCAGGGGGAATCGGTTTGTTTCTAAATGTTCATTAACACTTTCCTGAGTCCCTCCTTTATGTACCTGCCAAGGCCTGAGTTCAGGACTCTGCTTTACCTGCACCAATCAGTGACTTTCCCTAAAGCGGAGTAAGGAAGGCAGGATGGACATCTGGCCTCTTTCCTGCACACAGGAGTTCAGTTCTGGATGCCAAAGGAATGATTCCTACGCCCTGACCCCTCCGTGGCCCACGCTCAGCAGATCTCGTGTAGACCCCTGGCCTGAGACACTTCTCCATGACAGCAGTGGTGGTGTTAATACTCCAGGACACGAACCAGCTGTGCGGGGCACTGGGCATCACCACAACCATTTGCTGCAGCCTCCCACTGAGGGACACTGAGTCAGGCAAGGCCCAGAAGTTTAACAAGCAGTGAAGGGAGCTTCCGCCCAGCTGAACTGGCCTCGCTCGGGGTCATTTTTGCTACAAGTCACGAAAGTCAAAAGCCGAGGGACCGGGAATGTCTCCACTCAGAGCCTGCAGAACCTCCACACACAGCCTGTTCTCCCGGACTGCAAGAGACAGGCTGGCCCGGCGGGGAGGCACAGGAAACACTGGCAGGCCGTGCTGCCAGCTGCGAGGATGCTGGAGCTCAGGACCATCCCGTCAGAGGAAGCACGCCCAGACCTCCACAGCACGGAGCCGAGAAGAGGATCTTCCTCCCTTGAAGAGCGCCCAACCTCCTGCAAAGAGGGTGGCTCACACCCGTGCTGCCTGACTAAGGCCGTTGAGGGAAAGGGAAGGGACGGGAGAGACGCCAAGAGGAATTTCTCTCCCATGCCCACAGGAAAAAGAAAGGGACCCTTTATAAACTCAGAAGGATGGAGAGCGCATTCTGGTCCCCACGCTGTGGGTGATCCTCAGAGGATGTGACATCCTCACCACCTGCAGCAGCATTAGGGCTCTTATCTAAGATCATCCGAGCATGGGCATATCCAGAAGACAGGAGACCACATTTTGGTTCAAACATCCAGCAAAAACTAACCCTGCAAACCCAATGCCACAGTGTTTTCAGAGCAGCCCAAGCCACCCGAGAAACGCTGCTTTCATCAGAGGTTCCCAAAGCACGGCATTTGTTCCAATGAACGCCCAGGTACTAGCACATGTGTTGGGGGGGACAGGAGAGACACAATTATGTCTGGTTCTACAAGGGTTCCCTCAACTAAATTCCCCCCCCATCTAGCCACAGCTTTCAGATTAACCCTCGCCTGCCACGTCACACTGCAGCTTGAAGCCCTGTTCACAGATCGACCCAAAGCTGCAACCACTTTTTGCATCAAACCTTCTGCTGAGAATGTTTGATTCCCATCTTTAAAGGCAATACGTGAGGGGCAATTCCTGGAGCCAGGCTTTCCTTGTCTGGGAAAATGCACTTGCTAGATCTGATGCCAATTTTACAGAGCATTGTGCTGGGCAGACAGGACAGAGAGAGTCGGTGTGCGGTAGAAATAGCCAACGCGGCTCCCATTTCTCATCTGATCTTAAGAATACAGAAGAAAATGTATCAGAAAGAAAGAAAAACTCTTTCATGTAGGGAAGGATTTTATTTGCCAGCCAATAAAGTTTAATTTAATTTAATTTCCTTGTCTATCTATCTAGACAGGCATTTATTCTAGATTCTGTTGAAATCAAGCCCCTCTGGCCCCGTTTCTGTGCTGCATGTGTGTTCAAACATTCCCGGAGGGGGAAGTGCCTGAGCATTAGGATTCATGGAGGATTTCCCTGAGTGCCTTCTCCACGGAGCCATGTCACACCTCTCGTGCTGACCCCTCTGACCCGGCCAGGCAGCCTCGTTGGGTGTGTAACGTACCCCGCACATACAAGCGGTGCACTTCACTCTACGCAGCACGCCCACCCAAGCCATTCTCTGGGCCCCTCTCTATAAATACGTGCCCGGATCCAGAACTAGACCAAAGGCCGAGTGCACATGGTGCCTAGGCACGGGCAGACGATGAACACCGCCTGCTCGCATACCTGACGCATGACAGGTACACGCGGAGACAATCTAGTTCTAGTTTGGCCAGTTCCTGTGTTTGAAACGCCGGCGAACGAGCGAACGATTGCGCAATTCTCAAACAGAAAGGTCAGCGGAGCACCGTTCCCGCGGCTCTGCGAAGCCGATCCTTACTGCCTTGGCAATGATGCTTGGATTTGTAACCATGGTCCACAGACACACTCCCCCCCCCCACCCCCAAAGGTGCGACTGCATCACAGATCTCCCCAAACCCACCATCCCTGGTGCGCATCGGATCAGCATTCCAGACCCCTCACCTCTCCAGGGCTCCCCGCGAAAGGCCACGGGTCGGGACGTTTAACAGAACCCTCCTTCACAAACACTAAGTAGTTTAATTTACCATCTCGAGAACAGAACCCAAGGATAGGCCCTGCCCCCCGCTTCTCGTGTTCATAACATTCCCGCTGCCGTCAGGTTCGGGGTCCTGGTGCTCTCCCGGCCCCCTTCCCCTCGCCCCCAGAGCTTGGCTCAAGGCTGGAGGGGCCACAATGCAAAGTGCAGCTGAAGGTTTCCACGGGCTGCCCCGGACAGAGGGTTTCACTGAGTTCAGGGAAAGCAGGCTGGGGTGCTGCTACGGTGTCTCGGGTATTTCTTTTTTAAAGAGCTCGGCTCTAGTTTATTTAGGGGCAGGTCTCTGGCCTGCGTCATAGGGGAGTCGGGCTAGATGATCGCCGGGGTCCCGTCTGGCTTTGGAATTGGTGAATGAGTGTAGGAAACAGCTCGAGATCACGCCGACATCACACACATATAAACTAAAACACGGATCCAAAGTGTTCCCAGGATTCCTGGCCGGGGCCCCCCCATTACACACGCTCCCGTAAGGCGAGGCGTGGGAGCGAGTTCCTCCTTAGTCAATATTTGCCACTTGAACCCTGCCCCTTCCACAGCTTCCACCAGGCCCTGAGCAACCCAGAGACCCGACCAGAAGCGGGGTGAGCAGCCGGCGGGCGTCGCTACCTCCGACCACAAAACCGCTACCCACTCAGCGCAGAGAACCAACACGCGCGTTGGCGAGCTGGAAACACCATCCCTTCCATGTCCGAGACAAAGGGGGCCAGGCTCAATGGAGAACCCCCTGCCCAACGCCCCAGCGCTACCCTGCCCGCAGCGTCCATCGCCTCCTAGCCCGCCCCCTTCCGGCGTGAGAGGGACAGCTCTGTTTCCCCACACACGGCGCCTGGAAGCCGGGCCGGTGCCCAGTTTAGCTGCTTCCCGCTGAGCTCCTTTCTCTAAACACTCCAGACGCTGCCTCTCGGCTCGCTGAAAGCGGTCTAGCGACAAGCGTGTCCGTCCCTCAGAGCGCGCTGCAGAGAGCTCCTGGCCAGGAGCAGATCTGAAGAGCCAAGTACAGCGGGCATCGCTAGGCCCCTCACCTCCCCCGCCCCGGCTGTCACTTGCCATCCGCCAGGGTCTGTCTAGCAGCCACGCTCCCTTATCTGCCCCCTCCATCTCCTTATCTGCCCCAGCATCGCAAACACACAGCCCAGCTCCCTGCCTGCTAGATAAATAAGGTCAGCTCCGGCCCTGACTCCATTTCCTGTTTCCAGAGGGTGCGTTTCCTCGCTCTTTTCTGCAGGTGAACAGCAAACATGTTGGGAAATCGACTTCTAGGGAAGGGTGGAAGTTCCTTTTGGCCAGCTCCCCGGGGGAGCAGGAGCAGGCCTTGACCCTGCCCTCATCTCTCCTCGTGCCCAGGCCCCGAATCTGCAGCCGCCACTCAGGTACGTAATCCTCTCGCTCGGAAATCAACCGCAGTCCGGATTACCCGCACGGGACTGGCCCTCGACCACACAGCGCCCTGGGCGAGGAGCATCTTCGGCGCCCCCTCCCTCCAGGGGTTAAACGTTTGACTACTTTATTTTGAATTGCATTCGGAGCCCATGTCACCACTTGGATGCCTGATTTGTATGCGTGATTTATCCCTCTCAGATACGATGCTAGCAACAAACGGCTCCCCGAGCCTGGCGCCCCCGGAGCCTGGCCCCCACAGGTCACCTGCCCCTAAATCCGGCACTGGCCGCAGGCTCTTCCCAGCAGTGGAAGCACTCGCCTGAGCAAGGATCCCTCAGAAGAGCGGCGGGTTTGGCCCCGGCTGCACACCAAGTCGAGGGCAACATAACAGCCACTTACAGAAACGTCCTTTTAGGCACAAGCCCCTATATTCCTCCAGACGTTAATGAGACGAGGCCGTGTACTGTATTAACCAGTTCACGCTATCACTGGGCTAGCCGGGCCTGGAGAAAAATAGGCCTAGCGACAATTAACCGGGAACAGGACCTTCCTAACTCAAGAGAGCATGTGCAGTCTTACTGGCGGGATAAACAGAAGGGACTGGAGATATTTGAGAACAGCGCAGAGGAGACCCCTTACCCTGCAAACACTTACTCTGGAGAGGAAGGACTCCTTGGGGAGGAACGACTTATGGGTACCTAGCCCTGCACTTCCTAAAACAGTAGGAATTTTGTCCGCGTTTCCGGGGTTGGAAGCGTCACATCAAGGTCTCCAAAGTGCAAGGTAAAACAGCATGTTGTAATCACACGATCATGCAAACCACAGCAACAGGGAAACCGACGGGGAAGTCCCTGCATATTTCGAGGCAGGGAGCAGACAGTTTAGCCAGCGTATTACCCTAGATTAGCCTTCCGCCACCAAACAAGTCACTGAATTTCCTGGTCCCGCCCTCTCCGTTCAAGTCAGTGTAAGGACACTTTCCCAGCCATCCCAGAGCCCTCCCCAGATGAGAAAAGCCCCCCGTGTGGGTCACGTTAGAGAGACTTCCCTCTGCACGGTGCAGTTTGCCCCCCTAGCTTGTGCTCCAGCTGGCATCAATGGGGGCCGACTGCAGGGAGCAGGAAACGCTCAGTGGTGGTGGAAGTGGGAGAAGCGATGTTACTCCGGGGGCAGGCTGCAGGGGAGCTTGGGGCAGGGCAGGAGTGGCTGCTGGGGCAGGCACTGGAGCAGTGGCTATTGGGAGCAGAAGGTCAATGGACATGGTGGAGGGGTATCACCAGGGGGTGGGATGGCTGTTGGGATCGTTACTGGAGTGGGTATTCGGGTGGAGTTGGGGTAGCGATTGGTGAAGGACATTGCAGTGGAGACCTGGGGCAGTTCTCAGGGTGGATCTGGGGGAGACAGGAGTGCTCTGGAGGCATAATGGGGTGGATACCGAGGTGGATATTGGGACAGGGATCTCATGGCCGGTGAAGGATATTGCTGTGGTTAACAGGATCATTACCGGGGGTGGGAGATGTGGGAGCAGGAGGGGGGATCTCACAGTCGATACTGGGGCAGTTCTTGGGGCGGGTGAGTACTGGGGCAGACTGGGGGATATGTCAAAAGCTATTGGGCCAGAGGGTATTGGGAGGGGTGGGGAGTACTGGGACAAGGTGAGGGCATCGAGGCAGGCTGGGAGATATGTGGATAGCTATTGGCGTGGGGATACTGGGATGGGATGAGGCTGGGGGTTACTGGTGGGATCCCCATTGGGTGGATAGTTATGGGGCAGGGTGAGGATAGCTATTGGCCTGGAGATACTGGGATGGGATGAGGCTGGGGGTTACTGGTGGGATCCCCGTTGGGTGGATAGTTATGGGGCAGAGTGAGGATAGCTACTGGGGTGGGAATACTGGGAGATGAGGCCAGGGGGTTACTGGTGGGATCCCCGTTGGGTGGATAGTTATGGGGCAGGATGAGGATAGGGATTGGGGTGGTGGACACTGGGAGATGAGGCCATGGAGTTACTAGCGGAATACCTGTCGGGATGGGGGACCCCGGGGCAGGAGGGAAATATGGGGGCAGCTCTCGGGGTCAGGATACTGGAGGGTGAGGCCCAGGGCCCTGATACTGGACAGCTGTCGGGGTGGCTCTCTGGGGAGCGGCGGGGCTGGCCCGGGGGAACCGGCTCTTACCTGCTTGAACTGCTCCTCGTAGGTCCACTCGTGGTGCTGGGGCGGCGGCTGGCGCGGCGGGGAGAGCGAGCGGGCGGGCTCCGGGCGCTGCTGCGGGGCGCTGGGGGAGCGCGGCGGGTACCGGGCCGCCCCCGCCTCTTCCTCCAGGTCCTCCTCCTCCTCGCCGTGCTCCGGGGCGCCGGGGCCCGGCGGAGCCCCCCCCAGGCGGCCGCGGGGGGCCAGCCCGCAGCGCACCGCCGCCTGGTACTGCTGGAGGGCCAGCGCCTGCGGCTGGATGCGGCTCCCCACAGCCGAGCGCAGCTGCCCCGGGCCGGGCTCCGCCTGCCCCCGCCGCAGCTTCTCCTCCACCCGGGCCAGCCGCGCCGCCTGCTGCCGCTGCAGATTCTCCATCACCGCCTCCAGCCGGTGCCCCCCGCCGCCCGGGCCCGGCAGGGCAGCGCCGCGCCCCGGGGAGCCGCCGCCGGCGCCCGGCACCAGCAGGGGCAGCGACCCCGGGGAGGAGAAGGCAGCCTGCGGGGGAGACACAAGGAGAGTGGGGGGTGGGGGTGAGTGTCCGGCCGAGAGAAGAGGGGGTGCGAGGGAGGGGAGTGGGGGGGATGAAGGGGGAGGGAGTCGGGGGGGGGGATGAGGGTGAAGGGGAGGAAGAGGGGGCAGAGAAGGGCGGGCGGAGCGGCTGAGGCAGAGGGGAGGAAGCCCAGGACGGAGGAGGCGGACGGGGGAGAAGGGAGCGGGGCGGAGAGGGGGCAGGAGGGCTCCGGGGAGGCCGGAGGGCGCAGAGCCGGGCCCGGGCAGGGAGAAGTCCCAGGGCGCGTCGCCCCCTCGCTCCCCCCCGGACTAACTCGGGGCGCGTCTCGCTCAACTTTGGCCGCTGCCCGGCTGCGCTCCAGCGCCGGGGCCCCCCAGCCCACCCCCCTGCCCCGGGAAGCGGCTCCTCTGCCCCGGCGGAAAGTTTGCAGCCCGGAGCCGGGCTCCAGCGGGGAGATTCCCCGAACCCCCCCGGCGGATGGGCCAGGGAGGAAGGGGAGGGGGAGACGGACGCAGGAAAGGGAGCTTCAGAGCAGGGAGAATTTAGACGGGGGGCGGGATTGGGGAGTGGGGGGTCCCCACAAGCCCCCCGGTTCCAGTGCAGGAGGTCTGGGAGAATCCCCCGTTCCGGCCAGACCCACCCCCTGGTGCAATCCACGTGCGAGCCCCGGGAGAGCCCCCCTCGCTCGGCTCGTTATTAAATATCAGACTCGGCTGGGGGGGGGGGGAGGACGCTGGCTGGGAAGTTGCAGGACGTTTGACTTGATGCAGTTTCCACCCCCGCCCCCGAGTCCCCTTCCACCCCCCACCAAGCCAAAAACCCAACAACAACTCAAAGAAACCAAACAACCGCTGCAACCCCATTAACACCCCCCCACCCCCCCCGCGCCGCCCGCGAGCCGAAGGTAATTTCTCTTACAGGCATTAGAAAACATACAATTTTCTTTTAAAAAAATTGCTTACCAAAGCAGATTTCGTGTTTTCCACCATGCTTCCGTCTCTCCCACTGACTGGCTGCCCAGGGGAGCTGGGGGCGGGGGGGTTTGGATAAATATATATTTAAAAAACAATCGGATCTGTGGCTGTATTTTTATTCCTCGGGCGCTTTGCTGGTGCGCGGGGCCCCGGTCCCAGCATGGAGAAGATTGTTACAAATATTTCTTTTATTCTGCAGCTTGTTGAAGCAACGAGGGGGTTGGGGTGGGGCTTTTTTCCCTTTTTTTTTTTTTTTTTTTTTTGCAACAAGTGGCAGCAGAGGCAGCGTGACCCCTTCCCCCGAGAGATCAGCCCTCTCTGCTCCCCATTTGCTAACAACACGTCAGGGGAATGATAAATAGAGAGGGCAGGGTTTGCTGACAGCCAAAGGGGGGAAATGCTGTAATACTTCCCCAGCAGGGAGATCACACAGGAGGATAAATACTGCACCGTGATCGGTGCATTTCTAACCTGCTTCTGGGCATTGCTCTGTGGGGGAGAGGGAGATCTTTCCAATCTGCAGAGAGGGGCTCAACTCAGTGCATTTCTAACCTAGGGCTCTGACATGTGGGTGCAATCACACCTGTGCATTTTCAGCCTAGTGCTGTGTGTGTGTAACAGGGTTCACGCCGGTGCATTTACAAGGAGTGTACTGACTGTGTGTGTTGAGTGTGATCAGAAACTCCCTCTCTGGGTATCTGCTGTCTTTCAAGGGCTGGCCAGTCATGGACAATCCATAGACTGAACTCAGTGGCATCACCAGACAAGGTGCCTGACAACTGCATTTCTGCCATACCTGACACAAAGGTGTGAACATTCCGTGCCTGTGTGTGTGCGTGTGTGTGTGCACGTGTGTGTGTGCATGTGGTTTATTTAAAAGGATCCTCGGTGACAGGCGCATTCAACAGGAGAAATGTTACTACCAAGGCTTGATATCTTCATCTACAAGACCCGTGTTTCCCTGTCAGCCGGGGAAATCACTACAATTTACACAACGCCTTGAGATAAGTCCTCCTGACATCTGCACATATGCCGTGTGCGCTGCCAGCAGAAAGGCCCCCAGTGCTTTTAAATCAGATTCACGTCATCTCCGCAGCGAGCTCCAGCCGTAAGTGATTAGCAATGTGTAAGTGTGAGGGGCAGCAGGTTGAAAAGTTAACATAAGAGCCGGGGGCTGGGGAGGAATATACATCTCCTGGGCCAGATATAGAACTGTGTCAAATCACACCAAACCCACACCCAGAAAGACCAGCTGCCTCAAACCCACAAAGCCAGGAAATTCACAGTCACTGCGGCCACTTCGTCCTTAACCTGGGCCTAAAGGCCATTGTTTGCTGTGCATAGGATTGCAGGATGTTTTGAGGGTTTTTTCCTGGAAGGAATCTCTCTCTCTCTCTCTCTCTCACACACACACACTTCTTAAATTCTTGTTAATTTACTTCTCTTACACAGATTAGAAAAATTCTACCCAGCTAGTGCCCTATCTGCCATTAGAGTGCATTCATCACCACAGCATCGAATCTCCACATTTATCCCGAAGCCAGGGGCGTGTTAGCCGTGAGCAAGGAAGTCGAGGTTCTGATCCTGAGAGGGGAGGGGCACCTTTCAGAACCAGGCCTGGTAGGGCCCAATCCTGCAGGCCTCACCGGAGTAAGAGCTGCAGGGCTGAGCACCCAGGTTATAGAAATTCACAAACGAGAAAGGACCCCTCACCTGGACACAATCCTTGCAGCTTCATTTCCTCTTCTTTCTACGTTTGCGGCATATTTTAATGCACACACAAAATAAATAGATGGGGGGGGAAATCTTGTTGCCTTTGATCATCTGCATGGATCTCTCAGGTGCAAGAGCCCAAAGCAAATAACACAGTCCCTGATCCTGCAATATGCATATGGGTAACTTGAAGTGCCACAGATCGGTGGAAATTTGTGCAGGATTGGGCCCACCCTTTTGCTTTGATAGCTCCTTTCAACTGAAGAGCTCCGATGCTTTGTTAGCATTCATCAACAGAGCCCCACAACACTCCGGGGAAGCAGGAACAGTCAGTGTTATTCCTCCAGATTTACAAATGGGTAAACTGAGGCACCAAGGTGAAGTGACCCACCCAAGGCTGGACATGGCCCTATCAGACAAGCCTACTGAAATCAAATTAGAACAGCAGCAGGAGGGGACTCATGGAAACCTAGAACCAGAATTCCTAAACCCTAGCCTGCTGCTCTAACCACTGGTCCACACTCTCTTCCCTACCGCTGGAATATTACACAATGAGCTGCAGAAGAGACAGTAAGTGCAGGCAGGGGAGGATGAGGAGACACGGTGTTATTCAACCTCCTTTGGGGTGTTTACATCTGAGATAAATACCAGAAACAGGAAGAGAGACCAGGGTGAGCAGGTGGTCTCTATAAAATCTCTCTCTCGGAGGCAGCTTTCCCTGGACATAGGGACAGCTGGTTACGGTAGTGCCTTACATCCCCTGACTGATCACTCTTTCAGGAGGTTATTTTTCCACTCCTGAATTCCCAAAATGGCCAGGTCGTCATGTGAGCAGACCTCAGGGATGAGGAATAGCTTCAACACACTGATGGTTTTAAGTGCATCTAATTCAGCTAGAACCATTCATAAGGCAGCGGGCTTAGAGCGTGGGAATGGCAGAGCGATACCCCATCTGCAAAACTCAGGGCCCAAATCGATCTCTCTCCTTCTCTATCCCAGCACACCCCACTTTCTCGCTATACATCGCTCCCCATCCATCCCATTGATCTGTCATCCATCCATTCCCACAGCTCCTCTATCTGTCTATTCACCTTCCCCACACCCCTTCCATTTATCCATCCATCCATCCATCCATCCATTCCTTCTATCCATCCATCCATCCATTCCCACAGCTCCGCTATCCGTCTATTCTCCTTCCCCAGACCCCTTCCATCCATCCATCCATCCATCCATCCCTTCTATCCATCCATCCAGCCATTCCCACAGCCCCGCTATCCGTCTATTTGCCTTCCCCAGACTCCTCCTATTTA
>NC_048303.1:1632352-1651141 GCF_013100865.1 Trachemys scripta elegans
CGTATAAAAAAAAGCCCCAAATATTGGGACTGTCCCTATAAAATCGGGACATCTGGTCCCCCTACCTAGGAACTGTATCAGTGTCACTCTGCTGCAACTTAGACCGTCACACCAACAGTGGGGTTAGAACCTAGACCCTCCTACTCCAACATCATTCCTACCACTCAGGCTGAAGGAAACTCACCATTAGTTGCTAGCAGCATAGGGCCTATGACACACAATTGAATGGATCTGCTTCCAGCCAACAGAGGGCAGTCTCACTCTCTCTCTCTCTCTCACACACACACATCTTTTTGCCTGTGTCATTCATTGTTAGCCCTTAGTGCTAACGCTCAGTATGAAACTCTAGGAAGATCTTAAATAGCTACGGGTGATTAGAGTCTGCCGTGTTTTTCATATGGGCCATATGCGTTCAAGAGCATGTAGGGATGGTCAGGCATATAATACATAGAGTCCAAGGCGAGACAGGACCATTGTGATCATCTGTAGAGCCCAGGCCAGGGAACTGCCCCACAGTAATTCCTGGAGCAGAGCGTTTACACAAACATCCCACCTGGATTTGAAAACGGTCAGCGATGGCAAAGGAATATGAATTTCCAGAGCGGCTTTTGTTCTGTGCTGTTGGTCCTGCCTGAGTTCCTCAGTGGTGGTTTCCTATTTCAGAGCTTCATGATAAATGGACATGGTGCCCCCCAGGCCCCTCTGTTTGTTTGTCCGGTCATGTGGCCGGGGCCCAGCTGATCTGGTAATAGAAGAGCCCCCAGTCCCACCTCTTCTTCCTCATCCAGCCCTGGCCAGACTTGTCCAGGAGTCACCCACCTTACAAACAGAGCCGTATGCCTTACGCCCATATCTTGTACCTTTGTACGCCCAGCCCTCGAGTCTGTCTCCTGGAGAGGTGAGGAACACACCAGGGCTGGGGAGGGCAAAGGAAAAGCACACGTGATTCGTGTCTCACCCATTCAGTTATTAATCATATTTGTTATTTCTTTAGATTTATAAGAACCACCAAGAGGCGCCTAAAAATAACGGTCTCATTCGTACGATCGCAGATCGTTAGAGACATGGGGCGTGGCGGTTATCACTCAGCTACTCATCCCCCCCACGCTCCCCTTGCAACTTTGTATGGGGGCAGTGACAGAACTCAGAGCCTCTCGCTGGGAGAGCTCACGAGGCCTGCCTGGGATTTCAGTTACCAGCCGTTCGGATTCCGTACACTGGAGAGCGGCAGTATGGACGTCTATTGAAAGACTTCCAGTTGCTCCAGTGCCTTCCAGTGACGGGCTGCAATGGGCGTGGCAGACACCCCTGTGAGGCAGCTCCAAATCGCTATTCTAGTCTTACAGAGGAGCTGACTGACTTGGACAGGGTCACGCTAGGGGCTGCCAACCCTCCAGGATTGTCCTGGAGTCTCCAGGAATTAAAGATTATGTGCGGGGATGAAATAATCCAGGAATACGTCCCCCCCAGGTCACACGGAAAGTTAGCAGCAGAGTTGGGAACAGAACCCAGGAGTCCACCCGCACCTTGCTCTGATCACTAGGCAACACTCTCCCGGCACACTCTCAAACTCGTGCAGGGCTCAGGGAGTGGGGGTGACAGAAAGAGCCGGGGATTTGGGGGGAGCTATGCTGATTTTTGATTACTTGGTACACTCTTCTTGTGGGGCCCAACATTGAAGTCAGTGCAGGTGGGTGTAATAAGCCAGGCCTCTTCCAGTGCCCTCTTGTGGCAGGAAGGTGCCTGCAGGTTCCCAGCCTCAGTTTCCCCTCCCCTCAGGGTACCTCCAAACACGCTCCTGGGCTGATCACCCCGCCCCCCATTTGTTACTGCCCACGTCGTCACTCAAAACACCTCTGGCTCTGTCCCCTTTTGTCACTCTTGCCTCTTCTGCCATCCCTGCTCTTCCTTCAGACTGAGGGTTCCTGGCCTCGGAGCCGTCCTCCCCTTGGAGAGATCAGAGACTCAAACAAAGCAATAATGCAACCACTGTCCACCTGCCCTGGGCTGATAAAAGGTTCACGTCCCGCCTGAGGTCTTTCCCAGACCCCCTGCCCCTCGTACGGTCTGCTTCTTCCTTCCCCCCAGACTGATGGGCCCATGTGAACTTCATGCAGTCCCCTTGTGCGTGTGCATTATGCCGTGATCGCACACCAGTTTCCCGCACAGGGCCCTGCCTCATTCAGTGCCCAGGATGGACCGTGCTCTGGGGAGGAATCAGCGTTGTTAGTGAGGGAGCTGTAGGACCCCTGCCTAGTTTGCTGCAGACATTGGAAGACCCGTGCTGAACACAGCAGGGGACAGCAGGAAGAGAAAGGTCAGTTTTGTGGTTTTGTGGTTAAGGCAAACCTTTTCACGGGTCACTAATTGTGTGAGTCTCATGTTCTGGGCTGCGACACGACACCCCGGGTCATCTGCAGAATTCCCGAGCATTGGCAGCTGCAGCTGAAGTCAACGGGACCTGAGAACATCTGAAGTGCTCGAGGCTGCTAAACAATCGGAGGACTCAGGGCCCAGGTGTCTCCAGCGGGGCACCCCGAATTGGTGGACACCTTTGACCTTAATCTCATTGTGCCTCACTTTCCCCTGAGTAAAGTGGGGCTAATGCCGCCTCCCCTCCCAGGGCGTAGTGAAGACGAAACAATGAATGTTCATGAAGCGCTCAGACACACCAGAGCAAACAATAATTCTGTCTTCAGGGCAGGGCTTGAATAATGGGCAGAAAACAAGGCCTGGGGGCCACACACCGAACCCCAAGGAGAAAACAAAATACTGAACAGGTGCTGTGCAGGGACCTGTGTCGGCTAAAAACCCCTAGTGATCACACCATTAGCGACAGTGCGTATGGCACAGGATAGACACGGTCACATATATTTTGCCACAGGAATGTACCACCCAAAGGCCTCTGTTGTTTCCAACACATCCCTGTAAAGAACCTGCCCAGGAGTTGAGCTCCGCAATCAGACATGACAGGGCGTGTACGGCGGGGTCATTAACACATGCCTCAGATGCCCTGTGATAGGGTCGTAGGGGGGAAGACAGAAGTGACCCCCTCCCCCAGTGTGTGCCTGGGGGTTTGCAGAGCTCTTATGCTGGTGGCAGAAGACCTGCCCTCACGAAGACATACTATCTAACGAGATTTCTCTGTGCATGCATGTAGCTGTGTTGCATGCGACTAAGTGGGAGTGTGTGCAAGTGTCAGTGTGTATGAATGCTGGGGTGCACATGTGTGTGTGTCTGTCAGTGGGGAAGAGTGGGAGATTGGGCAGGGTTTGTATCCTGCAGAGCAGTATAGGGCCTAGGACACTTAGGGAGTTTGGAGGGAGGGAGGAACCAGTCTCCCTGTCCCTTGCCATGCAGGTTCTCTGGTGTCTCCTATATCTTTGTGCTCTTCCCGACAATGCAGGGTGAGTGTAGGAAAAGGATAATCGTAAACCCTACACCCTCTCCGGACCTGCAAATCACACCACTGACCTGCCACCGACCACCAGCTGTCCGCTCCAGATGTGGCCCTAACGCCTGCAGCCCTGAGGCCCAGCGAGAGATGCCACATTCAGCCCGTCCCCCTCTCCTGCACCTCTGAGACCCAGCCCCGGACAATGCAATGTCTGCAAACAACTGAAAAAGAGTCGAACATTGCTGTCTCATACAAAACGTGGGCAGGATTTTTTTCGTGGAAAAAATTTGAAACGAAACCACAATTTTCATTTCAAATAAAAAAATAAGATGTGTTCCCCCCCCCCCACTGCCCAACTTTTAAAATACTCCCGGCTTCTTTCTCTTCCACTGGAAAAGATTTGTTAAAAGTTTTTAAAAAATGAGAAGGGGGAACCCTGAAAAATTTCAAAACAAAACCCACCTTTTCATTTTTCATCCAGAAAGGAACATTTCTGACCAAAATGAAATGGTTGGTTTTGGTCAAAAAGCCATTTCTTCTGTAAAACAAAACAAAACCCCCAACCAACCTGAAACTCCTGGTGGATAAAATACCCGCCAGTTCTGCTCAGCCATCGCTTGCTTCTGCAGGCTGGGAGCACTGGAGAATGCAGGGTGCCGGGCGAAGGCCGGGAGAAAGTGTGTCCCTGTAGTGAGGTCACGGCAGTGCATAGCAGATAGGTTTGGTTTGGGCAGGGGAGAGCAGGTGCTTTTGGACTCCTTCAGCATCTGGGATTCCTCTGCCATCCTCTTCCTGAGTGTGTCTCCCAGGACCAGGAGCTGCTGTGGTCAGTTCTCGCAGGCTTACCCGAGGCAAGACGCTCAGTGAAAGGCACCGCAGGTGCTCTCCCCTTCTAGGGCTGCTGCTCGTAAGAGGATGAGAGCCTGTGAGCGCTGCTGGCTAACTGGATTATTCCCTTAGCTCTGCAGCAGCGGCTCGTGCATTTAGCACTGGAGGGGTTGGGTTCAAACACTGCCAAGGGCCAAAGCGGGGCCGGTTACTACTCTGTCTTACTCGTATTGCAGCAGTGCCTGGGCATTGCAGTCACGGCCCAGGACCCCATGGGGCAAACACAGAACAGACAATCCCTGCCCCAAAGAGCCTGCAGGCCGCTCCGCCGCATCTCTGCAAACCAGGCTCAGCACGTCGCAAAGGGGACCCCCGAGACAACCGGCTCTGCCTAGATAAATCCAAGGGGGCGCAGCCTGCACATGTCCGTGCGGAGTGTGGCCCAGACATCACGTCCCTCACCCCCCCCACACCCCCCGTCACTCTATCCCAGCTGTTTTCCTCCACTATAAACCCGTCAAGGGCAGAGGGCTCCCATCAGAGCCGGCACCAATTCCACGGAGCAGCAGAACGGACGGGGTCTAATAGTGACACCTACTGACAGGACAGGGATCGGCCTGGAACATCCTTGCTAAAGGCTGGAGCCAGGCAGGGGCCAAGCCAAGAGCTTTCCTGGCGAGGAAGCCCTGGTGTGGAGAAGCAGCGTGAGGGCATGGCAGACCCGGCTTGACAAAGCCCGGCTGGGATGATTTAGTTGGGGATTGGTCCTGCTTTGAGCAGGGGGTTGGACTAGATACCTCCTGGGGTCCCTTCCAACCCTGATCTTCTATGATTCTATGAGGCCCAGACAGAGGATGACTCGGGGCCACGGGCAGCTCACCAAAGGGCCGGTTATTGGAAGGAAGTTTAACTAGCGTCGAAGCTGAGCTGGGAAATTCAGATCTGCCTCCATCGGACTGAGCCTCCCAGAGCCTCCGGCACGTTCGGTAGCGGGGCCGTCACTCCCTCTCGGAGCGAAGGACCTGCCGCCGAATTGCCGCCGTAGAGCTGCCGCCGCTTGCGATCGCGGCTTTTTTTTTTTTTCCCCCTGCTTGGGGCGGCAAAAACGCTAGAACCGGCCCTGGGCACAGGGCTTCTGCCAGAGATGACCAGTGCCTGGTGGCGGGGGTGGGGGGGCACAATTTAAAGATTCCCCCACAACAGCTCAAGTCACGCCCCTCCCAGGCATGCCCCCCTCTAACCCTCAGAGGCCCCTCCCTGCAGCTCCCAGCTGTTTTCCACGGCCCCATGTGACTGCAGCTCCCAGCTTGATGGCTTCAGTCACTGCCATGCAGGGAGGGGGCCTGGCTGCACCATGTGACTGAACGGGGCCAGCAAACCCTGGCAAAAATCAGGAGGGGGGCATGTGATCCCACATGACCCCCCCCCATGCGTTGCCTCTGGCTTCTGCCCAGCAGGGAGGGGGTGTCTTGGGGTTTCAGCTGTTACTCTGAAGCCCTGAGTCCCAGCAGGCGCGCCCTGGCTCTCTGAAGATTGTTGTATGCGGCTCGGCGGGGCAGTACATTTGGCCACCCCTAGAATAGTGCATGATCCAAGGAGCTTCATGTTACATCCCCCCAGAAAATCAAGGGAACATTTCCACTTAGGTTTTGTACAAATATTTTAACCCGGCAGTGCCCAGACACCGTCTCGTATCAGATCCATTTACCTGGACCCCTCTAGAGCAAAGGCGGCTTCGTCAAGAAGTTTCCTGACCCCACCCCGGACGGGAGAGCTCCCGCAGGACTCTTCTGGTGACCTAGCTGCAGCTACACCAGGGGTTAGGTCGCCTTAACTACGGCACTCAGGGTGTTCACAGCCCTGACCGACGTAGCGAGGTCGAGAGAACGTTAACGTTCAGCCCAGGCCTAAGAAGCTACAGGTTGCAGACTGAGCAGAGATCCTGGAGATAAATATCACAGAGAAATGCCATACGTTGATAGATGCTGTAGGTAAATCAGTATATAGATACTGCAATGAGATAGATAGACACTGGAGATATACAGATACTGTCGACGGAGGAGATTGAGAGATACCCGAGATATATGGATACCACGGAAAGACTCTGTAGATAGATGGACCCTTTAGATAGATAGATCCTGTAGGCAAATCAATGGCTGCCTGTGCAGAGAAAGACAGCAAGACAGAGAGAGGTGCAGAGAGAATATGTTTTGATGGGAGTGTCATGGATTTGTCCTTGTCATGGGTTTGGATCAAGCACGCACATAGCTCATGCACATCGGGCCTAGGGCTGGCTCAGGGCCTGCTCTGTGTCCTCGTCTCGCCACCGGCTCATATTTCTGTGATGAGCTGGAGTCTGCGGCAATCAGCAAATTCCCGGCTAAAGGAAAACGGGTCGATAACAGTTATTTGGACTTTTGAAAACCTCGCTAGAGTCCCGCGCAAGAGGCTATTGAAGGCTACGTACGGTATTCCTGGGGGGCAGAGGTCAACTTCTGTTGTGGATCACGCTGCGGTTTAAGAAACAGAGCCATGAGCCCGAAGCAATGCGTTTTCACCGTGGAAGAAGGGTAAAGATGGGGGCCCCCAGGTTCTGTTCTGCGGCAGGTGCTGTCAGGGGATTAACACTTGGGGACAATGCGAAATTCATTAGCTTAGTCACATGCAATAGAAACTCCAGGGGCACTGGAGGAAGCAGATTGTGTCCCTACCGCACACCGGGGCTAGCCTGGCTGTTCTCTGCCGGGGACGCCAGATGAGAAGTCAGGACATTGGTTTCATGGCTCAACTGGATGGCAGCATCTTTGTTCATGATGCTGCAGCCTCACCTACTGATTGATTCACCATCTCCCATAGCAGCCACCCCTCATCCCATCCGGCTACTGACCTTCCCTATCCCTAACCCTGCTTAGCTTCCGGGGCAAAGAGCTGGAGTCGTGGGGAGGTACAGGACTGGTCCGGTTGCTGCCCTGGGCTCAGCGGCAGACTTTTGGTAGCTGTGACACTGCTGTCCCATTTGAGCCAAGTGGCTAGTCACAGTCGGGGGCCCTGGGCATGCTCCGGTTGGAATATAAAATGATGGGGTCTAAATGAGCTGTTACCACTCAAGAAAGAGATCTTGGAGTCATTGTGGAGAGTTCTCTGAAAACATCCACTCCATGTGCAGCGGCAGTCAAAAAAGCGAACAGAATGTTAGGAATCATTAAGAAAGGGAGAGATAAGAAGACAGAAAATATCATGTTGCCTCTCTATAAATCCATGGTACGCCCACATCTTGAATACAGTGTGCAGTTCTGGTGACCACATCTCAAAAACAGATAGATTAGAAATGGAAAAGGTGCAGAGAAGGACAGCAAAAATGAGTAGGGGCATGGAACAGCTTCTGTATGAGGAGAGATTAAAAAGACTGGAATTTTTCAGCTTGGAAAAGAGATGACTAAGGGGGGATATGATAAAGGTCTATAAAATCATGACTGCTGGGGAGAAAGTGAATAGGGAAGTGTTATTTATTCCTTCTCATAACACAAGAACCAGGGGACACCCAATGAAATGAAGAGGCAGCAGGTTTAAAACAAACAAAAGGAAGTATTTCTTCACAAAATGCACAGTCAACCTGTGGAACTTCTTGCCAGGGGATGTTGTGAAGGTCAAAACTAGAACAGGGTTCAAAAAATAATTAGATAAGTTCATGGAGGATGGGTCCATCAATGGCTATTAGCCAGGATGGGCAGGGAAGCGACCCCATGCTCTGGGTGTCCCTAAGCCCAGGTGCTGCGAGTGGACGACAGGGGATGGATCACTCGCTAATTGCCCTGTTCTGTTCATTCCCTCGGAAGCATCTGGCACCGGCCACTGTCAGAAGACAGGACACTGGGCTACACGGACCTTTGGTCTGACCCGGGATAGACATTCTTATGTCCTCTTTGGCCTTGTTTTAGGTGTGGCCCCTTAACTGTCTCTTATCATTATCTTAAATGGAGGATTATTCACGCCTCTGCTGGAACAAGATTTTGACTCCAACCCATGCCAAGGTTTCAGCCAGCTCACAGTAACACATGTACCCAACAGACGTTGAATCTATTTGGGTTGAAACATTATCTCACTCGAGTGCAGATAGATCCAAGTATTTCTTATTCCTATCCAGGTAATATTCCTATGGTGTAACAGAGTCACCCACCTCCCACATACTCCCTCGTGGCCTGAGGGTGATCCTGCAAGCACCCTGCCTCAGTTTACCCTCTTCAACACTCCTTGTATTACTCCACACAGTCCAAAAGGTATGAGACAAAAGTCCCCCGCTGGGGTCTACTCTGAGTCCAAGTAAACTCAAAAATATAGTTTCTCCTCTCTCTCTGCTCCAGCCTCTGGCTGCCACTCCAGCTCCTTGAGTCCAGAGTCCTCCGCTCAGACTGCACCTTCGTTTGCAGTCACTGCTTCGCCCAGCCAGCTGCAACTTCCCCAGTTTCTGTTCTGCCTGACATTCCCAGCCCCGAGCTGAAGACCTGAGCTCCCTTCCCCAGCGAGTACCCCAAGAGCCTGTCGTCTCCTCTCCCTTCCATCAGGCCTGTCCTGAGTTAATCACCTGTCCTCATTTATTGGGTGCTGGGAGCTGGGAGGCCCCGACAGGCTGCTGGGACGGGTTCTGCTGTGGGAAGGCGAGGGGCTCCCTCCTCGAATGACCAAGGAAGAAAGGTGTGAACGTGAGTCCCAGGAAAGAGAAACAATGCCGGTGATGCTGTTACGATCCTGCATGCAAAGGGATAAATATCTACAAGCCACCACACAGGCACGACACGGCTCACTCACGTACCCATCACCAGTCCCGTCTAAACACAGCTAACACACCAGGCCAGCTGAAAGGCGTCCACGTTGCCTGCCAACATGTAGTAGGTGTAATCAACCCGCAGCCTGGCTCCAATCAGGCAGGGAACCCGCAGCCCCTCGTGCCCCTCTGAACCCCAGGTCCTGAATAAAGTGGCCTGGGGAAAAGCAGCACTGAAAACCAGAGAGAGAGGAATCAACCAGGGGGCAATCAAAGGAACAGTGGATGGCTGTGGGCGGCCAGGGGCACTGCCTGGGCCTGGCATGCGTGGACTGTGCAGGTGCCGTGGGAAGAATGCACTGTGATTAGTCACTACGTGGCCACACAAACCTGCCCCTGCAAGTCCCCGGAGTGCTTAGGGCGAGGGGGTTCGGCCGGCGACCTCCAGGCCAGGAAGACGGAGTCACCCCCAGAGAAATGCCCGTGGCAGGAGAACCTGGCACCTGGGCACAACCGCCACAGAGCTGCCTCGTAAGCAGTCAGGAGGGGAAGGGGAACAGCAAAAGAAAGCGAAAGAAAAAGGGGCAGGAGCAGCCAAGGGAGGGATCTGCGAGCCACTGTGGTCAGGACATCCAGCGCTTCGCCGGGGCACTGGTGTGAGTTGCTCGGTGCTGTGGGGAGACACTGGTGCCACTGAACAGAGACACCCTCCCCCCTGCAAGATAACAGCTAACCCCTTCCCACTCCCGCCCGTACTGTCGCCCGTTTACCACGAGTTGGGGGCTCTGGCTGATGCCCTGATGCGCGCGGGGGCTGGCTAGCTAGGACAGCGAGGCAGAGGACGGATGGCGTCAGGACGCGCTCTCAGGGCACAGAGCAGGATCGGGGGCTGCACGGAGCCCTGGCAGCCCTCAGTACTTCCTCTCTCTTTAGACTGGGACACTGGGGCAAGCCGCACAGTAGCGGCTGATCCAACGTGCTTGGGCCTCCCGCCTGGTGGCTAGGCACCTCTGGGGAGAGGGAACAGAGGTCTTCTGGGTGAAGCCCGGCACTAGAGCAAGGAGAGGTGGGGTCAGTTTCTGGATCAGCCACCTGAGCTGCTGCATGGTTGGGCAAGACTCTCTCCCCCTGCTCCGCTCTGTGCCTCAGTTTCCCTCCTACATGTAAAATAGAAACAGTCAGAAACCTCCCCAGCTGAATTCGGCGAGACTCTATCGGCGTACCGAGTTCTGTAGGCGGCGGTAAAGAGAGGCAGACCCCTCCGGAGGGTCTGACCCAGCCATACACTGCGTCTGAGTTTGGCTTCCCATGTCCCCTTGCCGGTCGTGTCTGTGCCTGTCCTGCTGGCGAGCGGCTCTGTAATGCGAGCGCCACCAGGACAGCCCCCAGTGCCGTTCTGTGTGTGGGTTTCCAAGAGGGAAAGGTGTGAACGAGGAGCCCGGACTCCTGGGTTCCACGCTCGGCTCTGTCACTGCTTCAGTGCATGACTTTGGGCAAAGCCACTGCCCCTTCCAGGCACCGTTCCCCTCATCTGTAAAATGGGCTTAAGGCCGAATGAGTGACCAGCATCCTAGTGCTCACAGAACCTTTTCTGGGTGGACCCTGGGGAGGGGCAAGGCCCTGGGCTTCCTAAGGGAGGGGGGGACCAGGTGAAGTTGGAGGGCCAGGGTAGGACAGGAGGTCGGGCTATGATCTGATGGCGCCATCTCTGCTGGTGTAGCACATTCCCACCCAGCCGACCACGCGGCTTTGTCTGCTGAACAATGGAGGGTACCAAAGGAATGGCCCTTGCTCTTGCGCTGATGTCTTGCCCCCCCAGACGGCCGCGAATGGGATCCCCCTCCCCGTGATCGAGCCATTGACCCGCCATCTACGGAAAACACTGTCCAGATTGTTCACACTAATGTTATTTAGCAGCAATATTTCCGTAATAAAAGAAATCAATGGGCAAGAGAAAAGACCTGTCCGGGGCTTTGATTTTCTCATTTTAATGGCATAGTTATTTACTCCCACCAGCATGCCATTGGATTTTCATTACGCCGCCCTTCGCTGTAAGTGGAGCTGTATTGATATGAGCTGCTGACTTCAGCGGCCTTCCTGCAGTCACAAATTAAAAATTACTCATATTCCTCGACAGCATCTTATGCCAAACGCCCAACACCGCAGAGCGCACAGGAGGGTAGTTATCGCAGAGTGAGACGAGTTTGTGAGGCGCACACACACACACACACACACATTCTACATCCGCACAATGACTGTACACGTGCCAAAAGCAGTGTGTATACAATCGTTGTGCAGACATAGAGTGAGTGTGTGTGTGTAGATTGTATATGTGTAACATCCATGTGTGTACAATCTTCCCCGCACACACACACAATCATTAGACACAGATACATTATTACTCTCAACATACACACACAAAATAGAGCTTGTGGTAGCAACCCCACATGCTGTGCGATGTCTCTGTCTACATGGCGTGTAATGTACCCTCGCTGGGCCATTGGGGAGGGATAGAAACACACTGCACATTGCCAGAGTGGAGGTTGAAGCGGTCCTAATTCCCCTGGGAACAGTGTCCCATGGGACTCTCTAGGCCTGAGCGGCCAGCAGGAGTCGTTGAAGGGCTGTGCAGCCCATGAGATTTCTAGAGAGATCCTAGCCGTGCGGAGGTGCCGTAACGCTCGCGTCGTGGTGCCGTGGCTGCTGTGACACCAGTGACATCCAGCTCAGGAAAATGGGGCCATGACTACGTGAGAGAAGCTCAGTCCACTTCCGTCCTGGCAAAGTGCCGGGACGCGAGGGTACCATCAGTGGGGTAACCCCCAGCAGGGAGGTGCAATCACAACCTCCCGGCCGCTCTCACCCCCAGCAGGCCTGCTGCTTGCCTTCGGTAAAACGGGGGTACATGTCCTTCCCTTCCCCAGCACCCCTCCCCAACAGGGCAGTCGTCACCCCAGCAATCTGCAATGAAGGATGGGAGAGGGGGGCAATCCCCGTATGGGGCCTGGCATATTTCAGCTCCATTGATTCCGAGACCAGGAGGGACCATTGTGATCATCTAGTCTCACCCCCGTGGAACACAGGCCAGAGCCCTGCTCCCAAAGAATTCCCAGAGCAGAGCTTTTAGAAAAACATCCCATCTTGAGTTAAAACTTGGCAGTGATGGAGAATCCACCACAACGCTCGGTACATTGTTCCAATGGTTAATGGCTCTCACTGTTAACAATGTACCGTATTTCCAGCCTGAATTTGTCTCACTTCAACTTCCAGCCATTGGATCGTGTTAGACCTTCCTCTGCTGGACTGAAAAGCCCATGCGTAACCCTTCTGCCAGGCCGAGTTGATAGCAGCAAGGGCCGGGTTCAGTACATAGGGGTCCCCCCCGCAACAGCATAACACAAAACCAGCTCGAGCCCCCACCCAGTGACCTGGGAAAATCTTACACACACCCCTGGGTGCCTCGAAGAGGCAATACTTCCCCTCTCGCAAGCACAGAGTCTCGGTGTAGCAGAAAATGTTTAATGACATGAGGTAAACGACATAGCATTAAATTGGGAAAACACCACAACTAGAGTTCATAGACCAAACCATGAGCAAAGACCCACCCCAGCAACTTGGGCTGTGTCCTTTCCCGTTGGTTCTTGAAACCAGCAACTCAAAAATCACCCGAAGTCCCAAAAGTCCAACAACCCCCAAAGTCTCTGTCCCTGGTCAGTGCAGCCCCAGAGTAAAAGGGGGGGGGGGGCACGCAGGGTGTTAAGGGGCACCTTACGTGATCCAGGGCTGACCAGCCGCCTCTCCATGGGGTTCTGCCACAGCCTTCACCACAAGCCGCTCCACTCCACCAGCCGTCCTGTGAGCCACTCCTGCCGTCCCACAAACTGTTCTGCTCTACCAGCTGCTCTGCTCCGCTCCGCTCCCGGACCCATGAGCTGCTCCAGCTGTCCCCACAAACAGCTCCACTCCACGGGCCACTGCAACCATCCCCACAAGGCTCCACTCTGCTAGCAGCTCCTCCAGCCGTCCCCGCAAACTGCTCTGCCAGCCACTTAGCAATATAGCTTCAGGCTCCCCCACTAGTTAACACAGCACTCAGTGATCTCAGCTAGTAGTAGGGTGCACCATTGGCCCAATGTGAATCCAGTTCAGCTACCTGTAACTAGATTCCTAAAGGAATCAAAGTTAGCTCTGACATTCAACAGTGGAGAGGAGGAGGAGCAGGAGGAGGAGCAGCAGCAATTGGTGCTTCAGGCTCACAAAGGAGCCCACACTTCCAGGTACAAATACCTACCCCCCAACCTCTCACTGGGTTTTGGAACCCATGTCCCTTGTTTAGTGAGTGCTACTTAGGTGATGGTGAGACCCTCTGTCATAAAACAGTTTCATTGTCCTTGATTCACATAATCAGGGTGACAACACTTTATTCCTTCTGCCCTAATAACAGAGAAACTGGGGATCCCACAGCAGCCAAAGTGACCATTTTGGGCTGCTGTGGGCTCATGCTAGGCGGGGTGGGTGTGCCTATGCAAACAAGTTCAGCTCCTGAAGTTATTTTCCACACTAGCCATAATTCACCACCAGATGCCAGGGTAGAGCTCATCCTGACCCTGCTTACACATGATTAAATATTTATTCCCCATGTAGATACTTACACGCTGTAATTAAGTCACCCGTTAACCTTCTCTTTGTTAATCAATTGAGATCCTTGAGTCTATCACTGCAAGGTATGCGTTGCAATTCTCTAGTCGTTCTCGTGGCTCTTCTCTGACCTCTCTCCAACTTATCAACATCCTTCTGGAATTGTGGGCACCAGAACTGGACACAGGATTCCAACAGCGGTCGCACCAGTGCCAGGTACAGAGATAAAATCGAGATTTCCCTGTTGATGCATCCCAGCATTGCATAGACCTTTTGGCCACAGCATCACACTGGGAGCTTGTGGCGTTACTCAGGGTTTTCAGAACCCAAAGCAGTGGTAACTGAACTGTTTCTTTTTCTGCAGTGTCATGAATAAATCAATGGGGACACAGCTCCTTCGACTGAGACATGATTGGTACAAACAAGAGTGCTTTTACCGAAAACTACTTTGTATTAGGTCTTAAGCACACACACACACGTATATGCTGTCGCAGCAGGTTGAGAGAATTCCAAACATTTATATATACCCAAAGTTTGAAATAGTTTTGAGGAATCAGCAACCAGCCTTCCAGGGGGCCCTCCTTCCACCAGCTGCTGGGGAGCTTAGGTGCCAGCTCGTTGTCCAGCTTCCTTGAACTGCTTCAAAGTACATTTGTTGCTTAATTTTTTATAGCTAATTTCAGCAAAGCACGTAACTTATAGTGACTCCTAATGGGTCACCAATTTTTTCAGTTTTAGCAAACTATTGATTATTTATTATTAAAGAATTGTTAGTATTTTAATTATAACAATAAAAATTATATGCTAGTGCCATTTAACCAAGGTTGATTGTTTAAACATTTTGTTTATTTTTATGGTACAGTAATTGTTTGTTCCATTTTTAAATTTTAATTAGCAGAACTGCAAAGATGCAGCTGTTTGGCCTTGCCTCTCAGAGCATAACATTATTTCTCGCTATGTGGCATTTGATTTCAGCGAGCAATGACTGGACACACACAATAGCTCGCTGCAGTAACTTCAGATTCTGAGGTTACAATGGTCAGCTGTTTATCCACCCCCCAAATTATTTTCAGAGTCCCGGCTTCCCAGGATAGAATCCCCCATCCTGTAAGTGTGGCCTACAATCTTTGCTCCTAGATGCATATACTAACATTTAGCCGTATTAAAACACATATTGCTTGTTTGCACCCGGTTTACCCAGTGATCCAAATTGCTCAGTATCAGTAAGTCTGGTATCTGCAAACTTTATCAGTGATGATTTTATGTTTACATCCAGGTCATTAATAAAAGTGTCCAATAGCGTAGGGCCAAGAACCGAGCCCTGCCGGACCTCACTAGACACACACCCATTCGATGTGGATTCCCCATTTACATCTTAGGAGCTAACAGTTAGCCAGCTTTTAACTCATTTAACGTATATCGTGTTGATTTTCTAGCTTTCTAGTTTTTTTTAATCAAAATGTCATGTGGTACCAAGTCAAATGTCTTACAGAAGTCTAAGGACATTACATCATTAACGACACCTTAATTAGCTACAGCTCAGCTCTGCCAGCATCCCGTTGGTGTCATGGCAGAGGGGCCGTGTGATGGTGGGAGGAGAAATGGACAAGCAGGCGGTTGAGGTTGGCACCTCTGGGGCTCATGTGAGAAGAGCCGGAGCTGCAAAGGGCAAGGAGACGGGGGGAAGAGCAGTTAGTGGAACCCACTGGTCAGCATGTGCCGTGTCCTCCTCTGGGCCCCATCCACAGAGGCTCGTTAGCTCGAGAAGCTGTAGATTCCTGCACATGGGCCTCTGGAAGACGAGCTGGGGAATGAAGTCAAGGCCGGGGGTGATGGGGTGCAAACTCCTCACCAGAGAGATGAAGCCCGTCAGCGTGGGACAAGGCGGGTGTTTGGGAGGTGAGAGGGGGTCTGGGCCTGGAGAGTGGCTTGGGCACAAAGCAAAGCACCATTCTGGAGGAAGAGGAGGCCAGCCTCAGCCTGAATGTGGGGGAAATCAGCCAGACAGGGGGCAGAGGTGCAGGGTCCAGGGCTGGGGGGCGGAGCCTGCCAAGCCCAGCCCCGACAGCCTGGGTGAGACACTGCTTCCCCGGAGCTGCAGGTGAAGGATCCCCCGCCCTCCCTGGGAATTGGGGGCAGTGGTTGCCCTTGGAGGTGGGTTCGTGCCCGAAGCTCTGCTCTGGGAGGCTTTCAGCTGAGACCGGAACAATGCATGGAGCTGGGTGTGCCAAACACAGCTGGGCGTATCTCCCGTCGGGCACGGGCACAGAGCAGCACCAGCAGGGCATCCCAGGTCCTCCTGCCACACTGGAGGCTGGGAGGATGGAGGGGTGACTAGGATGGAGGATGGAGGGGTGGAGGATGGAGGGGCGACGAGGATGGAGGGGTGACGTCCCAGCTACATGGCAAAAGGACAACTTGATGGGCCAACGCGGGCAGCCTCCGCTCTGCTGACTCTGATTTCCGACCCACTTCCAGAGCCCTGGTGGCCTGGACAGAGCCTCGGGGGTCCCGGCCGTGCAATTCAGAACCGCCACGTGTGCCCAGCGCTGGGCTCTGTGCCCAGCTCCTACAGCCGCCAGAGGGACCCGGGACCCGCTGGAAGATTAACGTGGACGTGGGCTCAGGGAATGGCGACGCTGCCACCTGCTGGTCAGGTGCACAGACAGCAAGGCCCGAGTCTGGGCCCGATCCTGTTGCAGCTCCTGCTGGAGATTGGGGTTTGCTCCAGATCCGTTAGCTATAAACAATGGTCTGCCGAGCCCTGGTCTTCTTGTGACTCGACCCCCCGGGCAGGTCACCCACAGCCCACGTCTTCCGGGTCCCAACACGTAATAGTCCTCAGACCTCATGGTGGGCCTCAGTCCAACTCTGAAAAACAACAAAGAGTCTGGTGGCACCTTAAAGACTAACAGATTTATTTGGGCATAAGCTTTCGTGAGTAAAAACCTCACTTCTTCGGATGCATAGAGTGAAAGCTACAGATGCAGGCATTATATACAGACACATGGAGAGCAGGGAGTTACTTCACAAGTGGCGAACCAGTGTTGACAAGGCCAATTCAATCAGGGTGGATGTAGTCCACTCCCAATAATAGATGAGGAGGTGTCAATTCCAGGAGAGGAAAAGCTGCTTCTGTAGTGAGCCAGCCACTCCCAATCCCTATTCAAGCCCAGATTAATGGTGTTGAATTTGCAAATGAATTTTAGTTCTGCTGTTTCTCTTTGAAGTCTGTTTCTGAAGTTTTTTTGTTCAATGACAGTGACTTTTAAATCTGTGATAGAATGACCAGGGAGATTGAAGTGTTCACTTACTGGCTTGTGTATGTTACCATTCCTGATGTCCGATTTGTGTCCATTTATTCTTTTGCGGAGGGACTGTCCGGTTTGGCCAATGTACATGGCAGAGGGGCATTGCTGGCACATGATGGCATATATGACATTAGTGGATGTGCAGGTGAATGAGCCCCTGATGGTATGGCTGATGTGGTTGGGTCCTCTGATGCTGTTGCCAGAGTAGATATGGGGACAGAGTAGGCAACGAGGTTTGCTACAGGGATAGGTTCCTGGGTTGGTGTTTCTGTGGTGTGGTGTGTAGTTGCTGGTGAGTATTTGCTTCAGGTTGGGGGGTTGTCTGTAAGCAAGGACTGGCCTGCCTCCCAAGGTCTGTGAGAGTGAGGGATCATTTTCCAGGATAGGTTGTAGGTCGTGGATAATGCGCTGGAGAGGTTTTAGCTGGGGGCTGTATGTGATGGCCAGTGGTGTTCTGTTATTGTCCTTGTTGGGCCTGTCCTGTAGTAGGTGATTTCTGGGTACCCGTCTTGCTCTGTCAATCTGTTTCCTCACTTCCCCAGGTGGGTATTGTAGTTTTACGAATGCTTGATAAAGATCTTGTAGGTGTTTGTCTCTGTCTGAGGGGTTGGAGCAAATTCGGTTGTATCTTAGGGCTTGGCTGTAGACAATGGATCGTATGATGTGTCTTGGATGGAAGCTGGAGGCATGTAGGTACGTATAGCGGTCAGTAGGTTTCCGGTATAGGGTGGTGTTTATGTGACCATCACTTATTTGTACTGTAGTGTCCAGGAAGTGGATCTCTTGTGTGGACTGGTCCAGGCTGAGGTTGATGGTGGGGTGGAAATTGTTGAAGTCCAGGTGGAATTCTTCAAGGGCCTCCTTTCCGTGGGTCCATATGATGAAGATGTCATCAATGTAGCGCAAGTAGAGGAGGGGCACTAGGGGACGAGAGCTGAGGAAGCGTTGTTCTAAGTCAGCCATAAAAATGTTGGCATACTGTGGGGCCATGCGGGTACCCATAGCAGTGCCACTGACTTGAAGGTATAAGTTGTCCCCAAATCTGAAGTGGTTGTGGGTGAGGACAAAGTCACAAAGCTCAGCCACCAGGCTTGCTGTGGCCTCATCAGGGATATTGTTCCTGACAGCTTGTAGTCCATCCTCATGTGGAATATTGGTATAAAGTGCTTCTACATCCATGGTGGCCAGGATGGTGTTTTCAGGAAGAACGTCAATGCACTGTAGTTTCCTCAGGAAGTCGGTGGTGTCTCGAAGATAGCTGGGAGTGCTGGTAGCATAGGGTCTGAGGAGAGTGTCCAAATAGCCAGATAATCCTGCTGTCAGAGTACCAATGCCTGAGATGATGGGGCGGCCAGGGTTTCCGGGTTTATGGATCTTGGGTAGCAGATAGAATACCCCTGGTCGGGGTTCTGGGGGTGTGTCCATGTAGATTTGTTCCCGTACTGTAGCTGGGAGTTTCTTGAGCAGATGGTGTAGTTTCTTTTGGTATTCCTCAGTAGGATCAGAGGATAGTGGCCTGTAGAATGTGGTCTTGGAGAGTTGCCTGGCAGCCTCCTGTTCATAATCTGACCTGTTCATTATGACTACAGCACCTCCTTTGTCAGCCCCTTTGATGATAATGTCAGAGTTGTTTCTGAGGCTGTGGATGGCATTGCGTTCTGTACGGCTGAGGTTATGGGACAAGTGATGTTGTTTGTCCACAATTTCAGCCTGTGCACGTCTGCGGAAACACTCTATGTAGAGGTCCAGTCTGTCATTTCGACCATCAGGAGGAGTCCACGCAGAGTTCCTCTTCTTGTAGTGTTGGTAGGAAGGTTCCTGTGGGTCAGTGCACTGTTCAGTGGTGCGTTGAA
>NC_048303.1:1691132-1813024 GCF_013100865.1 Trachemys scripta elegans
TGGGGGCGGGGCCGAGCGGGCGCTGTCCCGCAGTGACAGGTGGGGGCGGAGCCGAGCGGACAGGTGGGGGCGGGGCCGAGCGGGCAGGTGGGGGCGGGGCCGAGCGGGCGCTGTCCCGCAGTGACAGGTGGGGGCGGGGCCGAGCGGACAGGTGGGGGCGGGGCCGAGCGGGCAGGTGGGGGCGGGGCCGAGCGGGCGCTGTCCCGCAGTGACAGGCCCAGAGAAGGGGCGGGGCTCGCTCGCTGCATGTCCGGGGGGAGGGCGTCGCCTTTCTGGAGCCGTTCTTTAACTGCGCGGTCACGTGACGGGGCCAGAGCGTCACGTGACGGAGAAGTGGTGGCCGGTGGCGGGGATGGAGGCGCCTTCCGAGTCCGAGAGTTCGGGGCCCGGCGGGACGGGGCCGGCGGTCGGGTCCTTCCAGCCCAGCGGTAGGAGGGAGCTCGGCTCGCCCCCCCCCCCACGTGCCCTTCCCCCTACTGCCTGTTCGCCCATCGCCCCCGGTGCTCCCCCCCCTTAGTGCCTGGTCCCCTATCGCACCCCCAGTGCCCCGCCCCCCATTGCTCCTCCCCCCAGTGTCCGCCCCCCCCCCCAGTGCCTGGCCCCCCGGCCCACCCACACATTGCCCCCCTGAGGCCCCATCCCCCAAGTACCTGCCCCCCNCATTCCCCTCCCCTCCCCCCCCCCCAACCTGCCCCCCAATTATGACATCCCCAGCCCATCTCCCCAGCGATGCCTCCTGGCACCCCCATCCCATCCCCCCCCCCATCATTGCCCCACATTACCAGCCCGCCTCCCCCTCCCCCGCCCGCCCAGTCTGTTTTTCCAACATAGCTCACCGAACAGCAATGGGGAAGGATTTTATTCCCCCATTAAAACATAAGGTCCTTTATGTGGAGCGGAGGGGCTGTGGGACTAACAGGAGTGAGGCCCCTCCAAAGGGGCAGACTGCTTCAGGGCTTGTCAAGAGACCTCCCTCTTCCTCCTCACATGGGACCCTCTGGACCAGCCATATCCCTCAAACACCCTACTGTCTGCAGCAGTAGAGTGAAATTAGCCAGGCCAGGCTATTTCCACTGCAATTGTTCGTTGCATCGCTAGCCCCAGACCTTCATGAAGCAGGCCCCTAAAATCATGAGATATTAAAAATAATAAATTGTAGGTTCTTTCTGGATTTTGAGCTCGGGCGGTGTCACATAGCCAGCTTTTCTCCGCAGCTGGGAGGACTGAAACCTTCCTCGTTTTTCTTAAATGAAAGCTGAGGGTCTCATGTTCTCACCTGATTCCGGAAGCTGGGGCTTGTAGAACCAAACATGGCTAGGCTTGGAAGGAAATGGCTGGCAACAATTAGGGCCGTACCCAATTCACGGTCCATTTCACAGTCATAAGATTTTAAAAATAATTTCATGATTTCAGCTATTTAAATCTGAAATGTTGCGGTGTTGTAATTGTAGGGGTCCTGACCCAAAAAGAAGTTGTGGGGCGGGGGGTCCACAAGGGCTATTGTGGGGGCGGGTTGCGGTACTGCTACCCTTACTTCTGCACTGCTGCTGGCGGCGGCTCTGCCTTCAGAGCTGGGCAGTTGGAGAGCAGCGGCTGCTGGCTGGGAGCCCAGCTCTGAAGGCAGCAGCTAAGGATGGCAGGTATGGTATTGGGTTTCCGAGTGGGAGCCGTGTTAATCTGTATCGGCAAAAATAACGAGGCGTCCTTGTGGCACCTTAGAGACTAACAAATGTATTTGGGCATAAGCTTTTGTGGGCTAGAATCCACTTCATCAGATGCATGGAGTGGACAATACAGGAGCCGGTGTGTATATATACACAGCCCATGAAGAGATGGGAGTTGCCTTACCAGGTGGGGGGTCAGTCTAACGAGACAATTCAATTAACAGTAGAATACCAAGGGAGGAAAAATCACTTTTCTAGTGGTAATGAGGGTGGCCCATTTCGAACATTGACAAGAAGGTGTGAGTAACAGTAGGGGGAAATTAGGTTTTGTAATGACTCATGGTTTGGTATTGTCCCCTTCTGCTGCTTCAGAGCTGTGCGCCCAACCAACAGCCGTCGCTCTCCGGCCGCCCAGCTCTGAAGTCAGCGCAGAAGTAAGAGTGGCAATACCGCAACCCCCCTAAAATAACCTGGTGACCCCCTCCCCCCGCAACTCCCATTTGGGTCAGGACCCCCAATTTGAGAAACACTGGTCTCCCCGTGCAATCTGTGTAGTATAGGGTAAAAGCCTACAAAAGACCAGATTTCACGGGTTTTTCATGGCGGTGAATTTGGTAGGTCCCTACTGGTAATAAAACAGTTCAGAGCCCTGTGGGCCAGGGTGATGCCAGGAATGACATCCTGCCCAGGGCTGCTGGAGAGAGCTCTGAGCAGCAGCCGTGCTGGGAGCACGATCTGGAAACAAACCCGTGAGCACTCAGCTTCTGCCCCCACCCGCTTTTCAGGAGAATGAGGGTGGGGTAGTCGTGGGTGGGGCTGTGGTGGCTTTGGACTGATCTAACGTCTACTAGCCAGGGGCTGTGAAAGATGGAGGCCCAGAGCAGGGCCCGGGGTCAGGAATCCCAGTGCATTCCCTCTTCTCAGCAGCTGGAGGTAGCAGGCTCCTCTTCTTTACCTAGACACCCTCCCCATCTGCCTGTGCAGGTTGGAGCGGTGTCTGGGCCGTGGGGATGATCAACACAGACTTTAGCTGCAGGTGTTTCTGAGCGGAGGCGTTGGCCCCTTAGAAGAGCATTTCCCAGCCCAGCAGGTTCCGCCGCAGTCACGTCTCTGTTCCCTTCCTCTCCCCAGAGCACCAGCATGTCCGCTACAACCCCCTGCGGGATGACTGGGTGCTGGTGTCCGCCCACCGGATGAGGCGTCCCTGGCAGGGGCAGGTGGAGAAACCCCCGCAAGAGGATGTCCCTCGCTGTGACCTGTCCAACCCGCTGTGCCCTGGAGCAGCACGAGCCAACGGGAAGGTACTGCGCCCGGAGGGTCAGGGCCCTTGGGGACCTCCCAGCAAGTGAACACCAATGAAAGGAGCTGTGCCTGTGTGCGGGAGAAGGGTATCGCTAGCCGGGTTAACAGCTGGGGGTAGAGAGTGGGAGTGACTCATCCTGGGTCATGCAGAAAATCTGTGGCAGAGCCTGGAATAGAACCCAGGAGTCCTGGCTCCTAGCCTCTGCCCAGCTGTAACCCACTAAACCCCACTCCGCTCCCAAGGCTGGGAATAGAACCCAGGAGTCCTGGCTCCCAGCCCTGACCTACCAGACTCCACACCTGGCATCTTCTCAGTGGGAGAGCCATGAGCATCGATGTGCAGTAGCGTCGCCGTTGCGGTGTCTGACCCCCAGAAGAGAGCTCGTTAGGCTGCTGACGGATCCCCGTCAAGCGTGTTGGAATCTCGGTGTGCTCCTCGATGTGCGTAAATCCCCACCTGTGGAGACTGGCACGTCCCGGGCCAGGTGGCTCGGGGGGATGGAGCTGGGACGTGGAGCCTTTCCTTCCCAAGGGAAGCCCCGTTGCTCAGCCGAAGCCCTGGAAATGGGCTGGTGGCGCCAATCTGGGGAAGGCTGGTACCCAGTTTATCCATCCCCTCCAGCTCTCTGCATTTCCCAGTGGTTTGTGGCTGGTCATCTCTCCTCCTCCCCACGCCACCATCTCCCGGGAGCCAGGGATTCCTGCGGAGAGTGCTGCCCTCAGGCCCCTGCTGGGAGCCCCTTGTCAAGGCCAGCAGGGCTTGGGCGGTGCGGGGCCCATAGATTGCCGTGTGTGTGGTCTTAGCTCACCATGCCCTCTGTGGAGCCCGGCAAGGCCTCCCAGGGGTTGGTCAGAGGGTCTAGCGGGCACCTCTTTCTCTAGTTGCCCCTTGCTGGCCCGGGACCCTCCATGCTCATCTCTGGGGGGCCTCTGGGCTGCAGTGAGCGGCGCCGGGGAGCCAGGAAAGCCCAAGCGCCAGGCCCAGTCCTGAGCTCGGCTCCTCTGCTCTTGGATTCACTGAGGGGTCAGGGGAAACAGGTCCCGTGTGCAGAGGGAAGGGTGCAGTCCCTCCCCCACCCCCCGACTTCCATGGGATCCCTCTCCCTGCGCCCAAGCGCCTATGGGGAGCAAAGGAGGGAGTCCCCTGATGCAGCAGGAACAATCCCCTCTGGGGAGGCATGCCTCGCTGCAGTGCATTCTGGGCACCCTTCTCTTCCCCCTCCCCCCGCGCATGGCTCTGATGGACAGTGGGCCATGGCAGGAAGGGGCTCCATGCCTGTGAGCTGTGGGTGTGCCAGGGTTGTGGGTTAGGATACTCACAGCTCCGGTGGGGTGCGGACTTGGGGGCTACTGGCTGCCTTCTTTCATGAGCCCTGGGGCCCCTGTCCTTATAACCTGCCTCTCGTTCTCTTGGTAAAGGTGAATCCGCAGTACACGAGCACGTTTGTCTTCGACAATGACTTCCCAGCACTGCAGCCGGATGCCCCGGAACCTGGTAATGACCCCTGCGGGGCTCACCTGCCCCGAGAGCCTGGCCCCTGCGGCCAGCCCCAGAACCCAGGAACGCCCCCTGCGGGGCTCACCTGCCCTGAGAGCCCGGCCCCTGCGGCCAGCCCCGGAACCCGGGAACGCCCCCTGCGGGGCTCACCTGTCCTGAGAGCCCGGCCCCTGCGGCCAGCCCCGGAACCTGGGAACACCCCCTGCGGTGCTCACCTGTCCCGAGAGCCCGGCCCCTGCAGCCAGCCCTGGAACCCAGGAACGCCCCCTGCGGGGCTCGTTGCTGGTGTGATTGTGTGTGTTGTCTCAGTCGGGGCCCGGGGCTGGAGCTGTGGTTGGGACCGAGGGGCAGCGGTGGGGCTACGTGTGCAGGGGGAGTTCTGAGCTGGCATAGCAGGAGAGGCTGCGGGTCGGGACTGAGGGGCGTCGGCGGAGCTGGGCAGGTAATGCTGGTGCTGCTCATCCCTTCCCCTCGCTGTTCCCACTTGCCGTCCATCTCTGGCTCATTCCTCTCTCTCCTTCTCCAGACGCCTGCAACCACCCCTTGTTCCGAGCTGCGTCTGCCCGAGGAGTTTGGTAAATGAAGCCTAGAGGCCTCGGCTGGGGCCATTCATCACTTAGGGATCTAATGTCAGATGCGGTGCTCGAGCAGAGTGAGGGAGCAGTGTTATCCCTGCGGCTGCTCTGGGGCCCTGCAGCTCGGTAGGGTTTCTAGCTGGCCCCGGCCCCCAACCTGCCTGGTTCCCAGCTTCGGATTGGAAGGGGTGGCACACGGCATGCGTCCTTGGGACGCTTGCGGAGGGGGGCGTTCTGTATGGATGCTTTTCTTGCCTTTGGCTTTGGTTCCCCTCCTGAGCACGTCTCCTGTCCCCTGTCGCCTCCAGCTGGGTCCTGGCAGGAGAAGCACACGGTGGCGCCGTCCCCAGGGAGTTAACGCTGAGGGGCATTTGGAAGCTGTTTCCTTCACCCTGCAGCCCCTTGCTGGCTCCCAGGTTCTAGCCCTGGCTCTGCCACCGACCTGCTGGTGACCCTGGGCAAGTCACCTGCCCTCTCTGGGCCCTGTTAAATAGGGGCAGTGCCACTGCCCTACCCGCTGCTCCCAGGGTGCCGGGGGGACGTGGGCTTGCGAGGCTGAGCTCATTCATGGTTGCTGAAGACAGGGGCCCCATAGAAACGCTGGCAAACAGCCCAGCATCTCCATCGCTTGGGATCAGACCCGCTGTTCTGGGTGCGTAGGAACCTGGGGGCGCTGTTAAAGGGGCCGGAGACCTGTCTTCGTGCTGGGCAGTGTTGGGGCCATCCCGGGCAGCGATGGTGGGGGAGCTCAGTCTCCGTGGCCTGTTCAGACCACGGCGCCTCTGCTGAGTCTACCTGGGGTGGGGCTGGGGGCTGAGTGCCAGCTGCAGTGACCGCTTATTGTGGACTGGGTAGCTGGCACTGCAAAGGTCAATGCCCTGCAGCCCTTCTGGGGGGGGTCTGGGAAGCTGGGGGATGGTGGTAGTGATGGGGAGACACCTTCCCCCCACCCCCAGGGCTCATGCACTCACAGCCATCTCTCCCTCCCTCCCATCTTGCAGCAAGGTCATGTGCTTCCATCCTTGGTCTGACCTGACACTGCCACTCATGTCGCTGGCAGAGATCCGGGCAGTGATTGACAAGTGGGCGGAGCTCATGGTGGAGCTGGGTGCTTCTTATCCCTGGGTACAGGTCAGTGCCCCACACCCACACTCCCAGTGCAGCGGTGGGCAAAGGCCCTGTAGGGGTGCAGCGTGGGCAGCGGCAGGCCAACCCCCCCCGTAGATGCATTGCACCCTCTAGGGGTGGGTGAGGGGAGCGCAGGCTCCAGGCATGTGCACACAGGCGTGACGGGATCAGATGGCTGGCAGCTCCTCGCACCATGCTGCAGGCTGTGATGTGCCTGGATATGTGTGTCTCTGAGTGACATTCAGTGACATCCTGCGGCAGGGAGTTAGTTTTTGAATGACTTTCCTCCAACTTGGGGTGAGGCTCTGCATAGCCAGGGGGCGCTGTTGCCCTTACGTGGGCTCTAGCAGTGAACACAGAGCACTTGGGAGCCAGGATTCCTGGGTTCTAGTCTATTGGCTCACCTGTGTGACGGCTCTGTGCCTCAGTTTCCAGACCTGTAAAATTGGGAGAATAACCCCCACCTTGCCAGGGCGTGGTTTTGAGGCCAAATCCATTAATGCTGGTGCAGCGCCATGTGCTGCTGAGAGCCTCTAGAAGTGCAAAATGGTAGCGGGCGTGTTGTGACCCTCTCCTGCCCCTGCTGTTCCCCACCTGTCCCGCGATGGTCTGCGTTGGGCAGAGTGCGATGTCACCAGCTTTGTATCCCAGCCAGAGTGGTGCTGCTGTCTGGCCGTTATGCCTAATGGTTCGGAGAGCCAGACCCACCTTCCTCCCAGTCCTCCGGGTCCTCACTGATTCACTGGTGCCCGGGTCCCTGCACCCCCTTGCTCACCGCCTGAGGCTTTCCCCGTGCTGTGAGACCACTGCCTTTGGCTCAGAGATGCACTCAGGGCTCCCCTCTCCATTGGCCATGTGCACTTCCAGGGTCTAAGGAGAGAGAACCCTCCTCTGCCCGTGTGGAAGAGTCTGATCTGGAGCTGCAAAGGGATTCTGCAGTGCCCCCACTGAGCTTGGCCGGCCTCCTTCCCTATCCCCCCGGGGTCTCAGAATCTCGCTACGTCTGTGCGTTGAACTGCTCCACCCAGAGGCCAGTCAGTATCACCCCCCAAGTGGTTGATAGGGAAACTGAGGCACCGAGCAGCTGAGTGACTTGCAAAGGCCGTTCAGTGGCAGAGGAGGGAATAGAACCATGGAGTCCAGATTCTCAGGGCAGTGCTCCAGCTGCTAGGCTGTGCTTCCTTGCCAGCAGTTGCCACCAGCTGACATTAGAATAGTCCTGAGAGCTTCTTTTCCCTTCTCTCTGCAGATATTTGAGAACAAAGGGGCCATGATGGGCTGCTCCAACCCTCACCCTCACTGCCAGGTAAGGGAGCCGGCTGCTCGCGCCCTGGGGACTGCGCCATGGGTGGGTTGTGTTATGGGGAGGGGAAGGGGCGTCCCGGCACCCTCCTGCTCCTCCCGTGATCTTCTCTGAAAAGTGACTCTTGTGAGCCCTGCGGGCAGAGCCCCCAGCTTTGCAATGTTCAGATCGCTCTTGTAGCGTCTCCTTCATCAAATGAGTGTTTAAAACTTCTCCCTCCGACATCTGAGCTACCCAGACAGCAACGCAGGGCTAGCCACGGAGTCTGATTCCTAACCCATGTCTACCTCCTCTCCAATGCTTCCCATTTCCTTGTGTCGGGTCTGTTCTCACTTGGCAGTCAAGTCCATCATCTAGGGCCCCGATCCTGCAGTTGGGCTGGCGGAGGTTTGACCTGATTGCAAGCTCCTTTGCCCAGGGACCTGCCTCCTGCATGGGGCGATGGGCTGAGCGTTGTCAGGTGGTGCCGTTTTGCACGGTCGCTTTCCTGACCAGGTTTTGGTTCAGCCTCTCGCTCCTGCTGAGAGCCAGAGGTGACAGCACCGAGCTAGTTCAGTGCACCCTGGGGGCGGTGAAACTGACTAGTGCCAAGTGAAACTGACCAGTGCCGTCTCCCTGTCCAAACCCAGGGCAGGGCGAAAAGAAAAGGGCCAGCGTCACCAGTGCAAAGTGAACCGAACTTGGGATTCCCTCAACCTCCTTGGTCCCGGGCACTGACAGCCCAGCCGAGGGACTGCCCTAATCTCACAAGTACAATCCTCTCTGTTCCTTCCGATATTGGATCTGCTTAACCCTGACCCAATGGGGGTCCACTAAGATTGGGTGGCCCATAAATGCACCTTCCCATTTGCTCCTCCTAAACTGACTGGATGCCCAGGTAACTTTTTGTGGGTTGATCCCTACCTGGTGTAGATCTTGACTTACCTACCTTGACTTCAAAGGGGCGTGCCTCTTCGTGCTAGCTGAAGATCTGGCCTCGTTTGTGGGCCACGTGTTGTGTTCCCCTCCCACAAAACACTCCCGATACTTCCTGTTTTGTTTTGTTTGGTGGGGGGCGCAGCTGTAGAGGTAACTAGAAAGGAGTTAACAGAACTTCATAGCCACTGCGAGGGATCCTACAATGACCAAACCCTGGAAGTGTGCACGATTGCTGGTTGAAAGCAAACTGAGGGGAAACCAGATACCTTGTAAAAATCTGAAACCTCTTTGCTGTCCATCTTCAAAAAATACTTTTCTCATTGAGAGCAACTCCCTTCCCTCCTCCCCCTCACTCCCCCTCGGCCTTTTCTAGTCTGGGAAACATTACAGATGCATTTACACAGCACCATGATGCTCGTTATATATTTTTGGCTGTTTAGTCTCAACCTTCCCTTGTTAATACGGGAGCTGCCTCGTGTGGCTGTAGATCACAATTTCACCATCAGGTGGCAGCATAAACCTGCAAATGGCTGCTTCTCCTGGCCATTCCAGGCTCTGCTTTCTCTGAGCCACCTCCCCAATCCATCCCTCTCCTAACCTTGTGCCACCACAGGGTACTGGGAGCCGCTGCCGAATCCTAGTGGTTTGACGAGGGGATTGTACCGTCCTCTCGGGAGCATGTGAAGCAATCCTGCCTGGCGCTCCCAGAGAACTGCTGACGCCTCCGCCCTTAGGATACAGCTGGGAGCGAGAGACCCTTTAGCTTCCAAAGCTGTCCCTCCGGCTCTGGCTAGCGTCAGCCCTTAGTGTAGCCCTGCCGGCTATTGCAGGGGCAGGGTGGGCTTCCCTGCCCCCCACACCTCCCTGGGGGCCCACTGCTAGCCCACTGGTGCCACCTTCTGCCTCAGCCCTCCCTGTGGACTGGGAACCCAACCCCACGCTAGCTGTGTGGGGAGACTTCTGGAGCTCCACCGGGGGTGAGGGATGTGCCATTTGCACCTGCCCAGGGAGCCAGTGGAGTCCCCCCTATGAGGAATGGTCATGCCAGCTCCCTAGAGCGGGGAGAGTGCCCAGGGAAACACCTTAACAGCCGTAGGGTCTGCGGTCATCTGCTCCTGGTGCCCTCAGTCCTCCATGGGCAGGATGCCTTGGGGCCCTGTTGCTGGTGCGGTGTCCACTGCAGCCCTGCCTGGCAAACGGCATCTAAAGATCCCACCTTGAGCCCCTCTGTGTGCATAGAAATCTCCCCGGTTACAGCCCCCAAGCAGGGTTCATGCCGGGCTGCTGAGATGCTCCCTGCAGCTCTGGGCGGCCGCAGTTCAGCACAGGTGGGTGTCGGGCACCCCTGGAGCCTACGGCAACGGGCACCCCGTGTAGAAAGGGTCACGGAATGGGGGCAGCTTTTCTGTCTCTGGTGCAGGAGCCACCCAGTCCCGAGGGGCTGGCCCCGGCTCCCCGATCTCCCGTCGTCAGATGGGCTGAGTCCAGTGACTCAGGTGAAACGCTGAGAGGGGCACTGTGTGGGGAGGGCCTCGGGGCTGGGGCTGGGGCTGCAGAGTTTGTTCAGGCTTGTGATGAGCTGGAGGGGGGCCAGGGAAGAGCCATTGATCAAGGGGGTCGGGAGGAGACGAGCAGAGGGAATGTGCCAGGCTTGGCCGCGTGACAGCTCGGGGAGCATCAGTCACACAGACCTCCAGGAATGGCAGAGTGTGGGGCCCATCACGGTCACGGGAAGGTGCCAGACAGACACCGGCAGAGCTCAATCTTATCGAAGGGAAGGATACGGGCTGGCTGGCTCGTGGGCTGCGAGTACCTACGTGGGAGAGCCTCTTTTATCTGAGTCAAAGGCAGAACAAGTTCCAGGGGCTGGAAGCTGAGGCCAAACAAGGCACCAGTCTCGAGGAGTGGGTGATGAGCCATGGGGCTGGTGGCTCTACAGATGGGGGCGGGGGGGGCGGTGCTTCCAATGGAGAGTTGGGGTCTCCCTCTCAGATTTCCACTCCAGCTCATCACATGCTGTTGGGCTGGACGTGGGGATCTCTGGGCGGGGCTCTCCGGCCCGGGTTATGCAGGAGGACTGAACAGATCCCAGCGGTTGCTGTGGCCCCAACATCTGACTCTAGTTTCTGGGGGATCCTAGGGGGCAGCGCAGAGGGACCGGCTGAGATTTAGAGGGAGGAAGTTGAGGCTGTTCGCAGGAAAACATCCCTGCAGTGAGCGGGGTCAGGCTGGGGAATGGTCCCTGTCCTGCCTGCTGGGCGGGAGCGTCATCACTCGAGGCATCTAAACTAGATGGATTGAAGCCCAGGGGGAGGGGCTGTTCTGAGACCACCCAGCTGTTCCCCCACCCCCAGCTGTGCCATGGGGATGCTGTCAGTCCCACCCGATGGCTATGGCAGGGGTTGGTGGGTCTCCACCTTGCAGAACCCACCATCAGGGCCCGCGCTGACTGGCCCCCTTGGTGGCCGTGAGACCAGGGAGGGGCTGGGCCCTGGAGATGGGGCAGCTGGGTGGGGGGGGAAGAGCTGGGCTCGGTTCCCGGCTGAGACGCGCCCGTCCCTGCCTGTCGGCCCATGAGGGGCGGGGGGGTCACAGAATCAGGGAGGGGACTCTGCCGGGCACGGGGAGGGAGCAGGGAAGTAGCAGGGCCCCAGGTGCTCAGCCCTGTTCTTGCAGGCAGGTGGCGCTCTGGCACCACAGCTGGGGGTGTCTGCTGTCCCCACGGGCGCCCGCTGCGTGGAGCACTGCTGCACCCTGCAGAGCCACCCCATCGCTTCACAGCTGCTCCCCTTCAGCAACTCTTTCCCCCCCCCCCCCAGGTCTGGGCCAGTAACTTCCTCCCCAACGAAGCCCGGCTGGAGGACCGGACGCAGCGGCAGCACCTCCAGGAGCGCGGCGTGCCCTTGCTGCTGGAGTATGCCCGGCTGGAGGCCCAGAGGAAGGTAGCGGCCTGCGGGCGGGGGCGTTGGCTCCGTTTGGGGGTGGTCATGGCTCACCCAAGAGGCAGCGGGGAGGGGAGCAGCTCCAGTTCCTGCTGGAACCAGGTCTGGACTCCTTTTAAGCAAGGCCCCTTCTAAGATTAGCTTCCCCCTGCGGTGGGGCTCCGAGAGCTCGGTGTGTGTGTGAGCCCCTCTTGCAGCGGGATTCGCAGGGAGCTCAAAGCGCCTGCCGCTGCTGCCAGCAAGGGAGATCTGCCCTAGCTCACGGGGCAGAGGCCTGGGAGCGCCCCTGAGTCCTGCCCCCGGTGCCCCTGGCTTCACTGTGCCTGGGCAGGGCTGGTGGTACTAGCTTTGCAGCCCCTCAGCACAGTGCGCTGTGCCCCGCAGGAGCGGCTGGTGGTGGAGAACGCGGACTGGCTGGTGGTGGTCCCCTATTGGGCTGTGTGGCCTTTCCAGACCCTGCTCCTGCCCCGCCGTCACGTCTGCCGCCTCCAGGAGCTCAGCGACGGCGAGAGAGACAGTAAGTGGCTGCCCCGTCCTGGCCCCTGGGCAGAAATGCCCCCTCCCCCGCCCCCACTGCATGCTCTGCTCTGGAGCCGACTGCCGCATGCACCCACCCCTGCTCCATGCACCATGGGGAGGAGCCTGGACCGGGGTAGAATGTCCTTTGGCCCCTCCCCCCAGCTGCTTTCACCCCCCGCCCCCTGTTCTCTTTTCCTTCTCTTGCAAGGCATGAAATCAGAAGTGGGGGTTCTGGAGCGTGGCAGACCAGCTCCGGCAATGTGCCCACCATGAGGGATCAGAGGGCAGCTCTTTGTTACTCTGTTCCCCAGGTGCTGTGTGCGGAGCCGGGCTCAGGATGTGGGGCTGCTGGGCGGCTGAGTGCCCCATGCTTGTTCCTGCGTGGTGCCATGACACTCACGGGAAGCTTCCAGAGCCAGGCTTGGGCTGGTGCTTGGTGTATGTCCCAACTCGCTGACCGTGAGGAATAGAACTTAGGGCAGGCAGGCAGGGCGCCGATGTTCAGCCCACTAGACCTGGAGGTGGGGGGGCCGATGCTGTGCTGAGGGCAGGGGCTCAGTGTTCCAGGTCCCGGGGCTCTGGGAAGTTTGCAGACGTGTGTCAGACTGGCGGAGAGGTGAATAACGAAGCGCGCAGGTCGCTGGTACAGAGCCATCTGGATCGGGCAAACAATATACTTCCGTGTTAATATGGCTAAATAGAAATGAATCCATCGGGGAACAAAGAATGTCGGCCGTGCTTACAGGATATGGGACTCTATCCCAGGAAGCAGTGATGCTAAAAAAGATTGGGGGTTGATGGTGGATAATCAGGTGACTGTGAGCTCCCAGTGCGATGCTGTGGCCAAAGGAGCTAACACGATCCCGGGAGGCATGAATGGGAATCTCAGGTAGGAACAGAGAAGTCATTTTACATCTGTATTTGGCACTGGTGCCACCGCTGCGGGAATCCTGTGCCCAGGTCTGGAGCCCACAGTCCAAGAAGGAGGTTGATAAATTGCAGAGGGGTTCAGAGAAGAGCCATGAGAAAGATGACAGGATTGGCAAACCCGTCTTACAGTGAGAGACTCACGGAGAAGGTTATGGGGTGACTTGATTATAGTCTCTAGGTACCTACATGGGGAGCAAATGTTTAACAATGGGCTCTTCAGTCCAGCAGAGGCAGGTTGAACACGATCCAATGGCTAGAAGTTGAAGCCAGACAAATTCAGACTGGAAATCAAGGCGTGCATTTTTAAGAGTGAGCGCAATTAACCACTGGAACAATTTACCCAGGGTTGTGGTAGTCTCCATCACGGACCATTTTAAAATCGAAACTGGGTATTTTTCCAAAATATCTGCTCTAGGCATTACTATGGGGCAGTTCCAGGCCTGTGTTCCACAGGAGGGCAGACTAGATGAGCACAATCTGGCCTTGGAATCTGGGCAAACCCTGGGCTGGGGCAGGGGCACTGCCTGGCCCCCGGTGAACAAGGGGTTAACCTCAGGGCAGCTTCCCCTGTCCCAGAGGCACTTAGGAAGGAGTGGCTGTGCAGAGTAGGGGGGTGGTTTGGGCTCCACCCCAGAGGCGCTGGAGCAGTTTGAAGCAGGGGTTAGGTTGGTGGGTGGGAAGGGAGGATGAGCAGCGTTCCCTTCTCAAGCAGTGCCAGAATGAGGCACCCTCTGCATCCAACCAATCAGTGACATGATCCGTCTTCTCTCTTGCAAGCTCTGACCCGCAGTGAAGTAGTTAATGGCATTGGTGTTTGCGTTGTCATTAGGTTCCAGAGTCAACACCCACTGTGATCCATAAGGGCAACGCCCCTAGTTCTTGTTTCCATAGTAGCTCCCTTCAGAGCTGCGACCCAAACTGAGCCTGCCCCGGGGTGGCTGCCCAGGCTGAGGGGTCGGACTGACGTGAGCTCTGGCTTGGAACGTGAGCTCTGGAGAGCAAGTCCCTGCTGACTGGGTCACTGTCTGGGCACCGAGCTGCCTCACAGGCGGGGAGTGAGATTCTGCCAGTGCCCAGCTGCGATCCAGGGAAGAGGTTTTTGTGCTTTTCTCCCCATCTGTGCCGAGGACCCTCCTGTTATCTGTGCCCCCACGTGGGCCGAGGGCTTGGGAGCGGGTTGGGTTAGGGCTGGTGACTGACCACTCGCTGTTCTTGTGTCGCAGGTCTGGCCTCCATCATGAAAAGGCTCCTCACCAAGTACGACAACCTCTTTGAGATTTCCTTCCCCTACTCGATGGGCTGGCATGGTACGTGGCTGGGGGGCACGGGAAAGCGAGTGCGGGGCGAGTTGGGGCGAGTCGGGGCACCGGGTGGCTCAGGGGACTGGCATGGTATGTGGCTGGGGGATGGGGGGGAGCACGGGGAGGTGAGTGTGGGGCAAGTCGGGGCACCGGGTGGCTCAGGGGACTGGCATGTGGGGTTGTCGGTTCAAATCCAGCCCCAGCCGGTCACGGTGCCCGCTTGGAGGCCACGTGAGCGGAGTCTGTCCTGTGACCGGTATCTGGAATCATTGGTGGGCTTGTATCTGGCAGGCGCCCCCACGGGGCCTCACTTGGGAGCAGACTGTGGGCACTGGCAGCTTCACGCCCACTACTACCCGCCCCTCCTCCGCTCGGCCGCTGTCCGCAAGTTCATGGTGGGCTACGAGATGCTGGCGCAGGCTCAGCGGGACCTGACGCCAGAGCAGGTGAGCGCAGGAGCCCTGGATTGGGGGCGGGGTGATCTCAGGAGCGGGCTCCATGGGGCTGCGCTGGGCACCGGGGGCAGGGTGATCTCAGGAGTGGGCTCTGTGGGCAATGGGCTGTGCTGGGCACCAGGGGCGGAGTGTTCTCAGGAGCGGGCTCTGTGGGGCTGGGTTGTGCTGGGCACCGGGGGCGGGGTGTTCTCAGGAGCGGGCTCCGTGGACAATGGGCTGGGGTGGGCACCGGGGGCGGGGTGTTCTTAGGAGCGGGCTCCGTGGGGCTGGGCACTGGGGGCGGGGTGATCTCAAGAGCGGGCTCCGTGGGGCTGTGCTGTGCTGGGCACTGGGGGCGGGGTGATCTCAGGAGCTGGCTCTGTTGGGAGTGGTCTAGGCCGGGGGTGGGGGTGGGGGCAGGGCTGCAGGCTGGGAGTTCACCCCCCCCCGAAGGTTGGGCTGTGGCGTAGGGGTTCGGTGCCCCCAAGAGGCCACGCTCCTGAACTGCAGAAATCGGCCGCCTGGGGTCTCTGTGCCGGCTCCGGTGCCCTGGCGCTCTGTCTCACCCGTGCTCTCTCTTTCCCCGCAGGCCGCCGAGCGCCTGAGGACTCTGCCCGAGGAGCATTACAGGGTGAGGCCGCGTGAGGCGGCGTGACGAGCGGTGCCGGCCAAGGAGGGGAGCTGGCACGTTGCAGAGGGGCCACCGGCCGCATGCGGGACTCGGTTCCTTTGTTTTGCCGGCCAGTGGGAATTGAGCTGGGGGGCTGGTGGGCAGAGCACGGTGGAGTCTCTTGGACAGGCCGCTTTGGGGGCAATAGTCAGCACTCAGGGCGAGGCTGAGACCGGCAAACTCGTGTCAGGCGACTGGCTGGGTGAGCTCCCCACAGCCTCAGAGCTGGGTCTCTGGGGGCTGTCACCCCATGGGAGCTCCCGGGCTGCAGCGGGTGGAGAGCCAGTGGCAGCTGCCTGTGTCAGCAGCGGGGAGGGGAGGGCTGTGGTATACATTGAAAGGGTGCTCCGGAGGGGGTCAGGGAGTGACGTGTGTCACCCAGTAACCCCCGTGGGCTCCTGGCTCCCGTGGGCGTCAGCAAGGGGCCTGGTTCTGGCTTGTGGGAGGCAGGGGAGTGGCGGGGAGCGGTCCAGAGTCCCTGGCCCTATGAGTCACTGTGACTGCTGCAGAGGGACAAATTCTCTGTAGCTTTTCTAAGCCTTTGATGCCCACAGTTCCAGTCCCACACATGCCAAGCCCAGTGCCAGCACCTGCCCCACTGCTGGGCTCAGAAAGCCTCATGTCTGATGGGGTTTGGCCCCTCACTCCCACCCTTTGCCCCTGCCGCCCCCCTGCTGTCGTGTGCCATGGCTGTGGTTGCTCTCCGTGGTGCCGCCTGTGGACACTTGGCTTTTCAGTCGCTTCAATAAAACCGAAAACCGAAGCAATGCTGCCTCCTGCTGGCTTGGCGCTCTGGGGCCAGATCTCCGCTGCTGCAACTCCTCGGAGGTGTCCGTGGCTCTATGCCAGCTGAGGCTTTGGCCCGGAGCATCTGGGCCTGTGGGGTGCGGTCTGTACTTGTCTCTCCGCTTGGGGGAAGGCAGCCAGCAGGCGCGGCGCCCCCCGGAGCCGTCTCCCTCTGGGGTGTGCGAAGAGCGCTCTAGTTCGATTGCACTCGCGCTGCGTCCCCGGCACCGCTGCCAGGACCCGGCCCCTCATGGGAGGTGCAGTCAGGGAATCCTGCAGGGTCTGGCTGAGCCCACATGGCCAAGGCTCAGCCCGGCTGGGTGTATCGGCAGCCCCTGCTGCTCAGATCATGCCCCCCCCCCATTACTGCCGCCGAGGTGTCTCTCTCCAGCGCCATCCATGCGTTAAACCTTCCCCATCTCTCACCCTTCCAGTGAGCCGATCTCGATTTTGCAGATGGGTAAACTGAGGCACAGAATGGCTGCAGTGACTGACCCGTGTCTCAGGGTGAGGGAGGTGTAAACCCTAGTCTCCTTCCCTGAGGCCTCCGCGCTGAATGCCGGACCAGCCTCCCTCCCCTCCCTGAACTGTCCCCAGGCCTGGGGGCCAGCTGCAGCCTTTGAAGAAGTGGGGGTGGGGTGGAGACGATGCCATGGGGGTGACGCCATCCCCAGCAGCATGGCGGCTGTGGGTGAGGACGCAGCAGGTACCAGCCCTGCCAGGAGTTCCAGGAGCCACCTCCTCGCGACCTGTCACGTTCTCTGTCCTGCTGCTGCTGGCAGCGTTTGGGTGCTGCACTGACGCTCGCCACCCCTTCTGCCCCCCCCGGGCGCTGGGGGGCACTGCGCTGACCTTCCCCTCCAGTGGCAGTAGGGGGTGCTGTGCTGATGATCCTGCGCACTATGGAGCGCTGCGCTGACAGTCTCCCCAGCGCTGCTAAGGGCACTGTACTGCCGATGCCCCAGTGGCACTAGGGGGCGCTGTGCTAACCCCCCTGCCCTGTCCATGCACTGCTGATCCCCCAGGCGTGGTAGGGGACACTGTACTGCCCATGCCCCGGTGCTGCACTACAGAAGGGATGTCTTCCAGAGGGGAGAGACGCTTGTTAGCTCCCACATCTGGCCCACCCTCCACTCCCCCTACACCCGCTCTGCTGAGCCCCAGGTCTTCCTCTACTCTGCCTGGCTACGTTTTTCTTCAGTCCCTGCGGCCGGCGGCCGTGCCCGGCCCTGGCGGGGCTGAGTGCTGTTCACCGTGTGTCATTGGAAGGCAGCTTGTTCCTGCTGCAATCGCACTTTTATTTCTCTTCCTGCCCCTAACTCGGCACATTTATTTCTCAAGGCCCAGCCCCCGTGCATGGGCGTGCTGCTACGGGCCCTGAGCTGCCCCGCTGGGTGTGGCAGGAGCAGCTCCCTCGGGATGAGACACTCCAGGGAAGAAAGACGGTCTGTGTTCACTCCCAGGAGCCCCGGCCCTTGCCTTGTGTCCCCAGCTCTGCTGCTGACGCACCGCCTGACCTTGGAAAATCCGATGCATCGTTACGGGCGGCCTAATTTGCTCAGCGTGGTCAAGAATGCAAAGATGTTTGAGTGTGGGGGGGAATGAAGAATGGTACGGAAATGCAGCCGTGTCGTTCTAGAAATCAATGGGGCGGCCTCCATTCTGTGCCAGTCTGGGCACCCCGGCTCATAGGGTCACAGGCAGGGGATGAGAATGATTAAGGGCCTGGGGAGGCTTCGGGATGAAGGGAGCCTGGACAGCCTGGGATCAGGTACTTTAGAGAAGGGATAAGTAAGAGAGGATGGGACAGGGATACAAAGTAAGGCCTGGGAGAGAGAAGGGAGACCCGGCTCGACCCCAGAGCACCCAGAGCAGGGGCTGGCCAATGAACTGCAAAGCAGCACCATGCAGGGGTAGCTTGTGGGACTCGCTGCCACTAGATATCACTGCGGCCGAGGGCTTGGGAGGCGTTTACATGGCTGGAGCCAGGACCCTGAGGATTTAAAAACAAACACAAATCCCAATAGCGTTTGCAATGGAGCTGAATGTTCCTATCTCAGGGCATGACCCAGCCTCTAATAGGGTTGGAGGAGAATCCCCCTGGGGCCGGCTTATCCCATAAGGGGCTGGGGAAGGGGGGTGTCTTGCATCTTCCTCAGAAGCACCTGGTGCAGAGGCGGGAGCCCCGTGGGCTCTGGCACTCCGAACGCCAGCTGGGATGGCGACAGCGCGGCGAGTCCAGCTCCTTCGGGCTGCCCAGGGCGGGGACAGCCGCAGGGGGAAGGAGCTGCGATGCGGGCAGCCGATTCTCGTGGGTTCTGTAATTATCACAAGAGAAACTTCCCGCAACTCTAATGAGACCTGTGTTATTGTCAAGTATGTAATTGGTCTCCTGGGGGCTGGCCGGAGCCTCCAAGCGGGTAAATGTTCTCCCTGGCAGGAGTAATTTGCTACCTACTAATAAATGATTTGTGGGTGCCGTTTCCCCCCCCCCGAACGTCCCCAGGTCCACGTGTCACGGCTGCAACGTGCGCGGAGAGGATCGGCCTTGGTGCATGCGGGGTGGTTAAACTCTCCGAAATGCAAAGCCCCTGCCCGACTGCTTAATACGCGGGCGTTGGATGAGATTTCAGAGCTGTGGAACTTGCACCCTTCCCAGCTCAACGGGGAGACGTGCATTGATACACAGAGCCCATCTCCTGCCCGCAGGCTTGGAACCCAGAGCTGGCTCCTCATCGCCTGCGGGAGACTCAGGCCTCGTCTGCTGCCTCTGCCGGAGATTTAGCCAGCAGCCGATTTCTCTCGGGAGGTGACACCCGCCCTGGTCTGCCGGTGTGGGAACAGTGGGTGCTCCCTGCCTTGCCTCCAGCTCCTCTTCCCCAGGCCTGAGCTCTCCCAGCTTTGCCCTCGGGGCAGTGGAAGATGCTGCGAGATGCTCCCTGGAAGGAGCTAGTGCTGAGCGCCTGGACTCTCCTTCGCTGTGCGAGTCCGCCCGTGTTCCCGAGCCGCTCCGGCAGTGGAACCCGCCCTGCCCTGTGGCCCTGAGTTCTGGGGAATCTTCTGAGTCTCTGTAAAGCTGGTGACCAACTGCAGCGCTCCTCAAAGCGGGGGCCTCAGGGAGCCAGACAGTCTGAGCCAGGCTTGGGCCAGCTCTGCCAACACCTCTCAATTCTGCCCCGCAGCCCCCTGTTATCCCAGCCCCGGGCTCCCCCACCCCTCGCTCTGACCCATAGCTCTCAAGCTAGTCCAGCCCTGGGCTTCCCCCCTCCAGCTGAGCTGATGCCAGTCCAGTTCTGGGCTCCCCCCCCCGTGATGCTGACCCACAGCCACCCCCACTGTGCTGGTCCTGGGGGGCTCTAGCCGTGATTGGCGCTGTACAAGGAACCCCCTCTGCCCTGCGGGCGGGGGCAGGGTTTGGAGATGGCTGCTCCTTGGGGCTGCCAGGCGAATCCTGCTGTTCTCCTGCGCCCTGAGGACGAGAACCAAGCCCATGGGTTGGCCCAGGCCCAGGGCACCTCCCCGCAGGCTGGTTTCTCTCCCGGGCAGCTGCAATGAGCCCATCAGCCGCTCCGCCTGCGCACGCTGGCCCTGTTCATCAGCGGCTCGTTCGTATGCACTGCTCCGGGGCCGGCCGTAACGCTCCGCGCCTGCCGGCCGGGACACCCCTGGGGTCACCTGGCACCTTTAGCTCTGACCCGTGGCCAGAATTCCCTCTGCTCCAGGGCCGGGATGGAGCCTGCACTCAGGAGCGCTCCAGTCCCCTGGCACAGAGCGGCCCAGCCCAGGGCCCAGCTGACCAGCCAGAGGCAGGGGCAGGTCGTCCCCTTGCCCTTTTCCCAGGCCACGCTCCCCGCCCCAGCCTGGAAGTCCCCAGGGCTGTGGAATCTCTCTCCCCAGCGCCTGCCCCCCTGCCCTGTGTGCTGACGGGAGTGAAGCGGGAAAAGCCACACCGGGGAGTTCCTGAGTGTGCAGCCTCCACCTCTCCTCTATCCCCCCCCCAGCTCCGGCTCCCTTCCGCCCGCTCGCCCAGCCCACCCGTGTGTGGCCGGGTGCTGCTTCCATCGCGCTGGTGTCGCAAGCCCTGGTACCACCCAGCTAGCGGGGTGCTCCCGCGGCCCTCAGCGAAGGCTGTAACTATCATTTAAAAGTATTGTATCATGTAACCGGATAACCGATGAAAGGGAGAGGGGCTGGGGCTGCCCTGACCAGCAGGTGCGGGGCTGCGGCTGGGGTCGGCTGGCGCAGCCCGCGGGGCTGGGGTCGGCTGGCTGGTGGGGCTGGGGCTGGGGGTTAACGGTTAAGCTGGGTTCATGGTAAGACTAACACTTACCGGCAAACCGGTTACAGTTTTACGTCCCTACTCTCTGCACCGTGGTATCTGAACGCCAGGGCTGGCATCCCGTCTGTAAGCCTGACGGAGCCCTGGTTCACCGGCCGCCTCCTGATTCACCGGCCTCGCTTGCCACAGCACCTCAGTGCCCCTGCCAGATCTTCCCCCCAAGCCTGGATGAGGCAGGGCAGCGGGTCGCGCTCCAGGCCCTGCAGCCGGCAGTTCCCCTCAGGAATGGAGTAAACGACCCACTAGCTAGGGTGACCAGATGTCCCGATTTTATAGGGACAGTCCCGATTTTGGGTCTTTTTCTTATATAGGCTCCTATTACCCCCCTACCCCTGTCCCGATTTTTCACACTTGCTGTCTGGTCACCCTACCACGTTAATTCACCATCAATAGCTGGGGAGCTGGACAATGCCTCCTGGCTGGGATGCTGGTGTTTCTTGTGCAGAGATGAGGAAGGGGCGACGTCTTAACGTGGCGGCGTTGGGCCGCGTGTCTGAGGGGAACATCAGCTGCTGATGTGAGCCACGGGGCTTTGGTAATAACCGGGAAGAGCCAGCTGTTTTGGTAGCTCAGGATTGCTCTCGGCCTGAATGAATCCCAGGCCCCAGGGTCCCCTCTGTGACCAATCTGAGATCGCTCCAGCGCCTGCTTTTTGTTGCAAGAGGCTGTTGGCATTTGGCATATCCAGGGGGCTTTGCGCAGCTCAGAGATCAGGATGGCTCAGCTGATGGCCCCTGTCATTACAGCCACAGCAGCAGAGCCTGCTAGAGTTAAGGTTCTGTAATGTTTTCCATTCTCAGCCCCTTTCCAGTCACGCTTCCAGTCATGCATAGCTAGAGCTGGTGGCATTTATCGAAGGGGAAGTTTGTTATTAGAAAAATGGGCTTTTTTTTTTTTTAAACCAAATTTTTCACAAAAATGTATCAACAAATATCAAAAATGTTTTTTTCTTTCATTAAAAACCTAGTGCTTTTTAAAACGTTTTAAAAATAAATAGTTATCGAAATGTTTCATTTTTTGGAAATCAGATTTTTGGTAAAAGAAAAATGCCCATAATCCTTTCCAGAATGCTTCTAATTTAATAAAAATATTTTAAAAAATAAAATGGTGATAAAACGAAAAACAGCTTATTTGGACACTTGAAGACAAACAAACCAAATCCAAACCAGAACACCAACAAAAAACATTTCAAAACTTTGAATTTCATTTTGAAATGAAAATAATTTGATTTTTTGTTTTTTGACAGGTTCTGTTTCGAGATCTGCTGAAACCTTCCTCTTTTGGGCTGAAAATTTCCAGTCTCAGTCTCTTTCTCAAGGTTACTTACAAAATGCGATGGGTTTATCTATAGGTGTTTGAAAAAATCTGTGTATGGTATTTGAGTAACAGCATGTAATGGAAGATCAAGGGTTAAAAAACCAAAACACTTAGGTAAGTTCCTGGAGTTTAGGTCCATCAATAGCTATTCCCCAAGACAGTCAGAGATACAACCCCACGCTCTGAATGTCCCTAGCCTCTGTTTGCCAGAAGCTGGGAATGGGCGACAGGGAATGGGTCACTTGATGATTCCCTGTTCTGTTCATTCCCTCTGGGGCACCTGGCATTGGCCACTGTTGGAAGACAGGACACTGGGCTAGATGGACCATCGGTCTGACCCTATATGGCGTTCTTATGTTCTTATCATTTTGTGATGCAAGTGCCCAATGGGGCAGAGTTAAGGTTGCAGGGACACACCCCTGTCATGGCATTTCCTGATGTTTTCACGCTGAGCTGTGCATAGTTTCTAAAGCCAGAAGGGGCCATGGTGATCATCTACCTGGCCTCCTGCATAGTCCAGGCCACAGAGCTTCCCCACAACGATTCCTGTTTGAACTCGAGCAGATCTTCTAGAAAAACATCCAATCTTGATTTCTAAGTAGCTACTGATGGTGAATCCAGCACAGCCCTTGGAAAACCTCCCCCTAGCTTGAAATCCTAACCCATTTTTGCATGTGTTGCCTTCGGGGTTTAGATTATTCACTGTAAAACGATTATTCGCTGTCAGCGTGTACGCTATGGCATGATAATGAGTGTGCTCTTTTTACAGCAGGCATCACCAGGTGGCACCATTACAGAGTCTTAGTACAAGCTCCTTTCCCTAGCAGGAGGAAATGCTGCATTGTTGAGTTGGGGTGTAGTCTCTTACGTGGGGGAGCTGTTGCAAACAGCAAGGGAGTTTGCTCTGCTTTCGTCTCTCAGACGATTGTTACATCTTAGGGCAGAGTTCTGTGGGAACTGGGGACGAGTGTTTGGGTTGAGAATGCTGGATGAGGGGGGTGTTTGTGCGCTGTTGGTGCCCACCTCTGTTCCAGGACTGGGGGATGCAGTGCACATAAAGCAGTTAGACCCACATTCTTGTGGGGAACTGACCGGCTAGGCCCTGACATGGGCTACGGCTTGAGGGATGACAGTATTGACTATTGTTTGTAGCACAAAACGCCTTGATGCCCCCAGCAGGATCAGGGCCCCGTTCTGTTGGGTGCTGCAGACCCAGAAGCAGAGGTGGTCCCTGCCCTGAAGCGCTCCCAACTGAAGGGCCCAATCCTGCACTGCGCCTTGTGTTGCTGGACCCTTATGGACTCCAGGGGGGGCTGTGTCTGCCAGGAGCTCGGTGCGCAAACGAGGCCTGTGACGATGAGCCAGCTGTAGAGGGCTGAATCAGCTCTGTACATACATGCACCACTCCTGCCTGCCCCGGGGCTCTGCCGCCTGGCCCTTACACGCAGGCTGCTCTGGGAGGCGTCTCCACAGAGGTCGCTGCTGAGAAGGAATGGGATGGAAGACAAGGCAGTGGCTTTATGGGTTGCACCTGCAGGCCCAGAGAGAGATTCATAGAAACGTAGGACTGGACGGGACTCGATAGGTCACCCAGTGTAGCCTCTTGCAGTGAGGCAGGACTCAGTATTATCTAGACCAGGGGTGGCCAACCTGGAGCTCGGAGCCACATGCGGCTCTTCAGAGGTTAATATGCGGCTCCTTGTCTAGGCACCGACTCCGGGGCTGGAGCGACAGGCGCCAACTTTCCAATGTGCCGGGGGGGGCGGGGCCTCATTGCTCAACCCCTGGCTCTGCCAAAGGCCCTGCCCCCACTCCACCCCTTCCCGCCCCCTCCCCTGAGCCTGCCGTGCCCTCGCTCCTCCCCTCTCCTCCCCAGAGCCTCCTGTACGCCACAAAACAGCTGATTGGGAAGCACAGGAAGGGAGCGGGAGGCGCTGATCGGTGGCTGCCGGTGGGTGGGAGGCGCTGGGAGCAGGGTGGGGGGAACTGATGGGGACTGCTGACGTATTCCTGTGGCTCTTTGGCAATGTACATTGGTAAATTCGGGCTCCTTCTCAGGCTCAGGTTGGTCCCCCCTGAACTAGACAGTCCCTGGCAGGTGTTTGTCTAACCTGCTCTTACCAATCTTCAGTGTCGGAGATTCCACAACCTCCTTGGGCAGTTTATTCCAGTGCTTAACTACCCTGACAGGAAGCTTTTCCTAATGTCCGACCTAAACCGCCCTTGCTGCAATTTAAGCCCATTGCTTCTTGTTCTGTCCTCAGTGGTTAAGGAGAACAATTTATCACCCTCCTCTTTATAACAACCTTTTATGTAATTATATTCCCATGTCCCCTCTCAGTCTTCTCTTCTCCAGACCAAACAAATCCAATTTCTTCAATCTTCCCTCATAGCTTCTGTTTTCTAGACCTTTCATCATTTTTTGTTGCTCTTCTCTGGACTTTGTCCAATTTGTCCCCATCCTTCCTGAAATGTGGACCCTAGAACTGGACACAAGACTCCAGTTGTGGCCTTATCAGCGCGGAGCAGAGTGGAAGAATTACCCCTCGTGTCTTGCTTACAACACTCCCACTAATACATCCCAGAATGATGTTTGCTTTTTTTGCAACAGCGTTACACTGTTGACTCATATTTAGCTTGTGATCCACTATGACCCCCAGATCCCTTTCCACAGTACTCCTTCCTAGGCAGTCATTGCCCAGTTTGTGTGTGTGCAACTGATTGTTCCTTCCTAAGTGGAGTACTTTGCATTTGTCCTTATTGAATTTCATCCTATTTACTTCAGACCATTTCTCCAGTTTGTCTAGATCATTTTGAATTTTAATCCTATCCTCCAAAGCACTTGCAACTACTCCCAGCTTGATATCATCCGCAGACTTTCTAAGTGTACTCTCTATGCTGTTATCCAAATCATTCATGAAGCTATTAAGAGACCTGGAGCCTGCGGGACCCCACTCGGTATGCCCTCCCATCTTGACTGTGAACCATTGATAACTACTCTCTGACTACGGTTTTCCAACTAGTTGTGCCCCCTCCTTAAGGTAGGCTTGTCTAGGATGTGTTGCTCTAATTTGTTTATGAAGCTCTCCTGCCGACGTAGTGCTGTGCACACTACCACTTATGCTGGTGAAACGTATGTCGCTCGGCTGTGTTTCTTCACACCCCTCAGGTGTGTTTCTTCACACCCCTGGGCGACATAAATTTTGTCAACATAAGTGGTAGTGTAGACATGGCCTTACTAAAGTGGAGATATATCACATCTATTTCTTCCCCCCTATCCACAAGGCTTGTTACACTGTCAAAGAAGGATATTAGGTTGCTTTGACATGATTTTTTCTTGACAAATCCATGTTGACTGTTACTTATCACCTTATCTTCTAGGTGCTTACAAACTGATTGTGTTATTATTTGCTGCATTATCTTTCCAGTTACCGAAGTTAAGCTGACTGGTCTTTAATTCCCTGGATTATCCTTATTCTTCTTTTTATAGATAGGTATTATATTTCCCTTTTCCAGTCTTCTGGGGTCTCACCTGTCCTCCAGGAGTTCTCAAAGATAGTCGCTAATGGCTCAGAGATTTCTTCAGCCAGTTCCTTAAGTATTCTAGGATGTATTTCATCAGGCCCTGCTGACTTGGTTTTAGCCCATGAAAGCTTATGCCCAAATAAATTTGTTATTTCAGGTTTCAGAGTAGCAGCCGTGTTAGTCTGTATCCGCAAAAAGAACAGGAGTACTTGTGGCACCTTAGAGACTAACAAATTTATTAGAGCATAAGCTTTCGTGGACTACAGCCCACTTCTTCGGAGTTTAAGGTCCGCCTTCTTGAAATCATTGTCTTTATCCTGCTGTTTCCCCTCCTGTCATTCCTTAGAATCATGAACTTGATCATTTCCTGATCACTTTCACCCAAGCTGCTTTCTGCCTTCAAATTCTCAACCAGTTCCTCCCTCTTTGTCAGGATCAAATCTATAATAGCCTCTCCCCTAGCCGCTTTCTCCACCTTCTGCAACAAGAAGTTGTCTCCACTGCATTCGAAGAGCTTGCTGGATAATCTGTGCCCTGCTGTGTTATTTTCCCAGCAGAAGTCTGGGTAGTTGACATGCCCCAACACCTCCCAGTTCTGTGCTTTGGATGATCTTGTTAGTTGTTTTAAAAAAGCCTCATCCACCTCTTCTTCCTTGTTAGGTGGTCGAGAGTAGACACCTACTATGACATCACCTTTGTTTTACCCCTTTTATCCTTACCCAGAGACCTTCAGCAGGTCTGCCTCCCCCTTCCACCTCAACCCCAGTGCAGGTGTAGACATCTTCGAGATACAAGGCAACACCTCCTCCCTTTTTTCCCCGCCTGTCCTTCCTGAGCAAGCTGTACCCTTCTGTACCAATACTGTGATGCCAGCTATGTTGTAATTGAGATTATTCACTAGTATTTTGACTTCTTCCTGTGTATTCCCATACTTCTCGCATTAGTGTACCAAGATCTAAGATGTTCGTTAGATTTCTCTCTCTATTCCCTCTGGTCTCTCCTTTGTCCCTGCTGTGATGGAACCATGTTCCCCCCAGGTTCCGACCCTTCATCCAGGTCTCCATGGTTTGGACTCACCTGTGGACTTTTGTCTCCTGCCCCTGTCGAACGCCAATCTCTATCCGAAGGTTCATCAGTCTCTAGGTTAGTCAGTCTCTATCTGAAGGTTCGTCACTCTCTAGGTTAGCCAGTCTATCCGAAGGTTCGTGACTCTCTAGGTTAGCCAGTCTCTATCCGAAGATCCTCTTCCCCTTCCTTGCTAGGTGGACCTCATCTCTGCTCAGCATCGTGTGCCTCCTAGTGCCCCATTTCTCACTTTGCCCTGCTCCAGGTGGCTGGATCAGGGCCCCCTTGCCCTTCAAATGAGACGTTTAAGTGAGCTGCCGTCTCGTCTCTCTGGTGGCTCTGGCCACGGGCAGTTAAAGATCCCAGGATGCGTTACCGAGGACAAGCACAGTTGCTCATTCTCTCTCTCTGAGCGCTCAGGCACCTTGCCTGGCATGAGAACCTGACCAGAACAGAGTGCAGGGCGGCTGCTGCCTGCCCCCGCGGTCACCCTCTGCTTTGCCTCAGAGGACAGCAGGCTTTGAGCAGGAGTCCTGGGTCTGGGTCAGGCCAGGTGGGGTAGGAGGTCATTGATGGTTCATTTGGAAAGGGTGAGGCTGGGCTGACATCCCTGTAGTCCTTTTGCCCGAAGGCCTCTGCTGGCACGATCTGTCTATCCTATGTGTCAGCCTGGTCCATGGACCCAGTCACTGGCCAGTCTACAAGTCCTTCTCATTTCTAGCAGCTCTGTGAGAAGCCCTCAGGCTGGCTGTGACGCACACATGCTAAGCCTAGCTGCTGTTTCCGTTTGACATGGGGCAGTTCAATGTTCTCGCTTTGCTGCTTTGTTTTATAGCTCTCAGGATAAAAGCCTTACTACTAGTGCCAGCCAGGAGCGCTCTCCTTTAGCTCCAGTGGCAGCGGCTTGTCACTTTGGAGCTTAGAGAACCAGGGTTCGGCTCCCCAGTTGAGCGGGTGAGTTCAGCTGTAATTGTATCTGTTGTTTGCAACAAGTGGGTTTATTACAACCCAGCCTCAAATTCTTTCTCTCTCCTGCACGCGCAGCGTCAAGGGAAGGGCTGACGCATTTGCATGAGTGTGTAAATCCAGATCGGAATAATTGTCCGGATGTAACGAAGCTTGTCATTTTTTTCGGCACGCATAGTTAGCTTTGATTTACTGGGCCACCGGCTCCGTGCCCAGCCTGGATTGCATCAGCCCAGAGCTGTAAATGAAATCTGCAATAAGTCAAGCAGTATTAAACTTTACAGTCGCCGTATTTAAAACCGAGACACTTCCCCTAATAAATCAGAGCAAGTGGGATTGTAAATATCGAGGCAGGATCCATATTGCTTAATTAAACCGGGCCTAATGAACATCCTGTTTGTTGCATTGTGATTTAGGATGAGACCTAAGGAGACAGACCGTGCCTGACAATTTAGAGACCAGGTGGCTGAGAGAATATGTTAAAAAGGGTCTCTAGGCCATGGCAAAGGGGCTGCTGGTGAAATAGCCGAGATGCTGTGGGGCCAGTGCAGGCCCCCATCCACGGGGCATTCGAGCCGTTTGGGGCTCAGGTCGAGCACTGCTATTGAAGTCACCCAATCAGCAGAGCAAGGAAGCAGAATTAGCCCCGTGATCTGTTGGGCGAGCGTAGAGCTGTGAGCATAGTGCTGTGCCCGGCTGCCTTCTGCGGGAGTAGTGCCCTAGAGCTGCCCCCGCCTGGCATCCGAGTGAGGGGCACCTCAGCAGCTCTGGCCTCAGCTGGCTCGTGGTCACCTTTAAAGAGGAGGGGAATCCCCCGTGTCCCCACCGAACAGCTCCCGTACCCATTGGGGAAAGGCTGGCTGGCCCCTGTGCAGCTGGAGCACCAGGCATGGGGAGCTGAGTCTGTCAGAATCGTGGCCGCAGTACACACGGCGCCTCCTAGGGGGCGCTGGCTGCACAGACCGCTCAAGAGAGGGAGGATGGCTGAGGGCTCACCTAGGATTTGAGAGACCCAGGTTCAATTCCCTTCTCTGCCACAGATGCCCCATCTGACCTTGGGCAAGTCACTTAACCACACCGTACCTCAGTTTCTCCAGGTGTATCATGGGGCTAACAGCCCTGCCTTGTGGGGATAAATGCATTAAGGGCTGTGCGGCACTGGGGTGATGGAGCCAGATAAGTCCCTTAGACAGACCACAGTCCAACGGCAGGCCTGGACACTCAGACTAGGGTTTGTGGGTCCCGGCTGCAGCGGGGAATGGCCCTGCTGGAGGAAGGGTGCGGCTTGGCAGGCTCAGCCTTGAGACAAAGCAGTGGGCTAGGAGCTTTGCGCCCCACCCCACCCAAGGAGAGGCGAGGGGAGCAGCAGGCCCAGTGCTTCCCCATGCAGCCAGCCCACCTCTGCATCCGGCCAAGCAGCCTGCACTGGGTGGGTGCCTACGTCCCAGGCTCAGCGAGCTCCTAGTCCCAGCAGTTTCCCCTGGCAGCTTTGTTGAAGCCAGAGGTGCAAAGTAGGGCTGCCAAACGATTAAACAAACTAATCGCTGTTTTAATCGCACTGTTAAACAAGACTAGAATACCATTTATTTAACGATTTTGGGTGTTTTCTATATTTTCAAATATATTGATTTCAATGACAACACAGAATACAGAGTGCACACTGCTCACTTTATAGTTATTTTGGATTACAAATATTTGCACTGTAAAAAAGATAAAAGAACTAGTATTTTTCAATTCACCTCATACAAGTACAGTACTGTCGTGCCATCTCTTTATCATGAAAATGCAACTTACAAATGTAGCATTTTTTGACGTAACTGCACTCAAAAATAAAACAAGGTAAAACTTTAGAGCCTACAAGTCCACTCAGTCCTACTTATATATGGAGATATCCTATCTCATAGAGCTGGAAGGGACCCTGAAAGGTCATGGAGGCTAGCCCCCTGCCTTCACTAGCAGGAGCAAATACTGATTTTGCCCCAGATCCCTGGGTGGCCCCCTCAAGGCCTGAGCTCACAACCCTGGATTTAGTAAGCCAATGCTCAAACCACTGAGCTATCAGTCAGCCAATCACTCAGCCAAACAAGTTTGTTTACATTTGCAGGAGATAATGCTGCCCGCTTCTTGTTTACAATGTCACCTGAAAGTGAGACCAGACATTCCCATGGCACTGTTGTAGCCGGCGTTGCAAGGTATTTATGTGCCACATGTGCTAAACATTTGTATGTCCCTTTGATCACCATTCCAGGGGACATGCGTCCATGCTGATGGCTGGTTCTGCTCGATAATGATTCAAAGCAGTGTGGGCCGACGCATGTTCATTTTCATCATCTGACTCAGATGCCATCCGGAGAGGGTTGATTTTCCTTTTTGGTGGTTCAGGTTCTGTAGTTTCTGCATCAGAGTGTTGCTCTTTTAAGACTTCTGAAAGCTCCACACCTCGTCCCTCTCAGATTTTGGAAGGCACTTCAGATTCTTAAATATCGGGACTGTCCCTATAAAATTGGGACATCTGGTCACCCTAGTGAAATGTTAATGACCTACAAGGCTTTGGGCTGAACGGCACAATGGAAAGGTGAGACCCTATTGTTATAGAATCATAGAACTGGAAGGGACCTCGCGAGGTCGTCTAGTCCAGTCCCCCGCGCTCAAGGCAGGACTAAGTATTATCTAGACCGTCCCTGACAGGTGTCTGTCCAACCTGCTCTTCTAGTTGGGAAAGTTGCCATGGAATCGTTTTAACGGGGAAGGAAGGTTAGGGGGACGGGAGGAGACAGAGGGAAGGGGAATCTGGCGGAAGGGCGAGGGAGATGGTTCCTAGCGGCTGCACTCAGCCGTGGCGCCGACACATTAAAAACCCATTAAAATCTCATCGATGTGTTTGCTCTCGCCACGGTGCGTTAATAACCCGGGGAGCTTTTAGGAGGGGTGTGGTGCTTTGGCGGTGGATTGCATTGCTGGGTCAGCACGTAGGCCTCCGCGCCGAGCTATTAGCACACCAGGGGGCAGTGAGATTAGAAGACATTTGCGGGCGGGGAGGTCAGCGACAGAGTCTAATTTTCATCTGTTTGTTTTCTTGCGCCATTAACACAGCCTGCGGGTTGCATCTGAAGGGAGTTGGCCCTAAAGGGAGTTTGCTTTCTCAGGGCTGTGTCGGTCCTCGGGCCGAGCCCCTCGCCTGGGGGTGGCGTGCCTGCCGCAATTGGACATTGTGGATATAACCCTATCGGGCTGGAACTCAGAGCTACGCCGATTTACGCCAGCTGAGGATCTGGCCTCTTTATCCCTCTCCCCTCCATCCTGCAGGGCGTTTGCTGCTTTTCTCGGTGGCGTGGCTGGGTCCAAGCGTTGGGCTGCAGAGCCATGGAGATTCACGCTCATTCTCATCTCTTCGGAGGGAAGGCGCTTCCCAGCCAGCTCCGTCTCCTGTGCACACCTGCCTGGCGGGTGGACGATAGCAGCCATATGGCATCACGGCCATGCCGCCCAGGGCCAGGCTATGGAGGGCTCGGAAGCCAAGACCAAAGCCTTGAACCGGGCCCGGGGAGCCAGGGCCGAGGCGTCCGTGGCAGGGCACAGAATTGCAGCAGCCACTCCGGCAGCTCACGAATGCGTGGCCCGAACCAGCGGCAGGGCTGTGGCGTGGTCGCCAGCAATCAGCAGGAAAGGGGCCGCTCTGCAGCCGTGGCTCTCGGTGTGGGGAAGGGCCGAGGGCTGCATGCAGGGAGCGGGGCTGGCAGTGGGCCCCCGGCTCTGCAGCTGGGGCTGCCACAGACTCGCACCATCCGTGCATCAGGCTCAGAGGGGGACGTGCCGCAGATGGACCAGTGAGCGACAGAGCCCCGCGACGTAGGGCATGGAGCAACCAGGGCTAGAACGCCAAGTGCGAGGCAGAAATGCTGAAATTGGCAGCATCAGCATGCAGAGAGGGCTGGGTTCATCCCCCCCCCCACCCCCAGCCAGGCCGCGGGCAGAGCCTGTGGGGCAGCACTGGGGTTGGGCATGGAAGTGCGAGTCAGAGGGGCAGGAACTGGAGGAGGGTTGGAGGAATCACTTTATTGCTAGCTGGTTAAGAGCGCTTCATTTGCAAGAAAGAGCCCTCCATTCATCCACGGGGGGCTGGGTCTGGGGCTGTCCCACAGGAGGCACTCCAGAGGGGGCTGGGGCCCAGACGTGTGGGCGAAAGCAATCCTTAGAATGCCTCCTGCTGGAGGCAGCACGTCCGTGGCCCCAGTCCTGCAATCAGGTCCACATGGGCCACGCACCAGCCCTTGTAGCACCCCTCAGCCCCCTGCTGGGGCATTGCCTCCATAGATGGACTCAGAGGGAGCAGTGCCGCTTCCTGAATCGTTAACATGACTTCCTGCCGCTCCCCAGGCAGGGCCGGCTCCAGGCACCAGCAAACGAAGCAGGTGCGTGGGGCGGCCAATGGGAAGGGCGGCACGGCCGGGTCTTCAGCGGCGGGTCCCTCGGTCCCTCTCGGACCCGCCGCTGAATTGCCGCCGAGGAATGAAGCGGCGCGGTTGAGCTGCCGCCAATCGCGGCTTTTTTTTTTTTCTTTCTTTCTATCTTTCCCCTTCTCCGCTTGGGGTGGCAAAAAAGCCTGAACTGGCCCTGGGTGCTTATGCCCTCATTTCATAGAATATCAGGGTTGGAAGGGACCTCAGGAGGTATCTAGTCCCACCCCCCACTCAAAGGAGGACCAATCCCCAGACAGATTTTTTCCCCCAGATCCCTAAATGGCCTCCTCAAAGATTGAACTCAACCCTGGGTTTAGGAGGCCAATGCTCAAACCCCTGAGCTACCCCCTGTTTGCACCTGTTCAAAATGGGATGTGAAATCCCACCTGTGCAGAGCGCATTGCTCATACCCAGGGTGGCATTTTACAACCACTGTAAGTGACAAGACACCAGCTGGGGGAGAATGAGCCTTCATCAGTGTTCCTGGGACGTTTCCCAGCCAAACACCAGCCAGGCACAGCCAGACACACTCCTAGCCCGAGGCACCAGATCAACTGGGTACAGGGTGGCTTTTGCCTAGGTTTTTTTTGCATTTACAGAGCTGGCTCTGTTCTGCGGATCAGAGTTTTCACGTTTATTAGAGAATGCGTTACGGTAAAAAGGAGGTGGAGGTTTTAAAGTTTATGCGGTTTCTTGTTAAAGGTCTCATATATATGATTCATCTCCATATCTTGCACCCTTTTCACAGTATATTTCTACATCAAAGCCACTATAAAACCCAGCCTGTTCCTTTATGTAGGGGAAGTAATGTTTGGAATGGTTATAGAATATTTTTAGTGCATTTCGTTATATTGCTGTGGCCTGAATCCTCTTAATAAAGGGAGAGCATGTAGTGTGCTCTTTGTGGATTATAATGGAGTGGGCCAAGAGACGGTAGTTTCATGGGTTCTAGGCCTGGCTCTGTCACTGATGGAGTTTGGCCAAGCCAGTTCCCATTTCTGTACCTCAGTTTCCCTATCTGTAGAATGAAGTGAAATGCTGCCAGGACTAAGTGCACACAAGGCGTGAGTGTAAAGAAATGGACATCTTGTTTGTCTGCACTGGTATAACCCGTAGGCAGCAGTTGCTTCTAAAAAACTGATTCACTCAGGGAGAGAGGCTCTGGCAGAAGAGACTTTACTGGTGATTTGCTGAGCATCTAAAATGAACTGTACCACAGCTGACTTTAAGCATCTCTCCAAGATCTAACTCCTATTCATTCAGATAAAGAGAATTTGTAACATAGTCAGCAACAGCACCATCTGGTGGATCCCAATTATACAACCTACATTGTTTAAACCCCTTAGGGCTAGTAACACTGTCTCCTGAGCTCATTTACCCTGTGTGGCGGGACGACGATTCACCAGCGCGGCGCTTCCTGCTGATTGTCTCGGGAATTAGCTCTTTCCAGCCCGGAGCGCCCTCTGCAGGCTGGTGGCTCGCCCGCTGCTGCCCCCGTGTCCCTCCCGGACCCCGGTGCCCCACTACATCAGGGTTCTGCCCCCAGCAGTAACCCACAATCTGGGTCTCCCCACCCAGGGGAACCCCCAACCCCCAACCCCACCTTGCCTCAGTGGCTACTGCCAGTCACCATCCAGTCCCCGCTCCCTGGGGCCGACTGCAATGTAAGCCACTCATCACCGGCAAGGGGGGTTGGACCAGTTGCTTTTGCCTATCTCTGGGCTGCCCCTCTGCAGCCCCAGGACCTATTTGTAGGCCTTTAGCTCGGCCTGCAGCCTGGGGTTTTGCTAGGCTGGAGCTCCCCAGCTCCCTCTGCCCTTCCCCTGCCCTGCTCCACCCTAGGTACCCTCCTCAGCTCCCAGGCAGCCAGGTCCTTCTCTCTCTGAAGCCAGAGAGAGGGTGTCTTCCAGTCTCTGGCCCTCAACCCTCTTATAGGGCCAGCCGTGTCCTGATTGGGGCGTGGCCCCACCTGTGGCTGCTTTCCCCCAATCAGCCTGGCTTTTCCCCTGCCCCAGCCCTCTCCCAGGGCTGTTTTAAGCGGGGTGACCACCCTGCTACACCCTAGCTACAACTAACTGCTGCTTTAGGGCCAAAAACGTCCAGATCAGACAGAGGTTCTGGCCCTTGCCGCCCCCTGCCAAGAAAGGGGGCAGCTCCCTTAGCTTTGCCAAAGGGTTGGATATCAGCCTCTCTTACCTGTTAGTTTCTTCTTTTGCTTCATCCCCCTCTTTTCCCCTTCAACTCACTTTCCCGTCCTTGGACACAGCATGCCCGACCCTTTCCTCCTCCCCTGCTCCCTGCCTTGCTCCCCCTCAGGGCTAGCGTGCTGCCATTACCTTGCTTTGCAGACCCTCCTTTCTCCACCTTCTGCCAATGCCCCATCCCCCTTTCCTGGCGGAGGGGTGAGTTGAGCCACGACGGAGGCCTGGGATCTAGTCTCAGCTGACACTGACTCTCTCTGTGGCCTTGGGTGAGTCACTCCCTGTCTCAGTGTCCCCAGCTGTAAATGGAAATGATAAGATGTGTACAGGGCTTGATAGACCGATGGCTGAAACACACCCTATTGGCACTCAGCTCCCGCAGCTGTGGGCTCGCGAGATAGAGAATAATAAGAATGAAGTGGTATTATTACACGGGGCAACATGGACAAATTGCTACGGATGAATACAAAAGACCAGCGCAAGCATGTAGGAAAATAATCAAAAAGGCAAAGGCACAAAATGAGTGACACCTCGTAAGGGACAGGAAAGGCAATGAGAAGAGATTCTATAAGTACATTAGGAGCAAGAGAAAGCCGAAGGAAAGTGTAGGTCCTCTACTTTGCAGGGAAGGTGGACGACATCAAGAAGGCTGAGGTGTTCAATGCCTATTTTGCGTCACTCTTCATGAAAAAGGTTACTTGTGAGCAGATGCTTAACGCAATTAATATTAAGGGAAGGAACTCAAGCCAGAATAGGGAAGAACAATTTAAAGAATATTTAGTTAAGTTAGATATATTCAAGTCAGCAGGGCCTGATGAATAGGGCACTATTAGCAATGATCTTCAAGGATGGGTGAGATCTCAGAGCACTGGAGAAGGGCAAACATAGAACCTATCTTTAAAAAGGGAAACACAGAGGACCTGGTTAATTATAGATCAGTCAGAGTAACTTCAATACCGGGAAAGATACTGGCACAAATTATTAAACAATCAATTTGTAAGTACATAGAGCATAATAAGGTTATAAGGAATAGCCAACGTGGATTTGTTAAGAACAAATCATGCCAAACCAACATAATTTCCTTCTTTAACAGGGTTACTGACCTAGTGGATTTTAGTAAGGCTTTTCACACAGTCCCACATGACATTCTCATAAGCGAACTAGGGAAACGCGATCTAGAGGAAATAACTCTGAGGTGGATGCACAACTGGTTGCAAAAGTGTATTCATAGAATCATAGAAGATTAGGGCTGGAAGAGACCTCAGGAGGTCATCTAGTCCAACCCCCTGCTCAAAGCAGGACCAACCCCAACTAAATCATGAAAGTGATCAATGATTTGCTGTCAAATTGTGAGGGCATATCAAGTGGGGACCCACAGGCATCAGTCCTGAGTCCGGTACTAGTCAATATTTTCAGTAATGACTAGGATAATGGAGAGAAGAGTATGTTTATAATATTTGCGGACACCGAGCTGGGAGGGGTTGCAAACACCATGGATAATGACAGGTTTCAGAGTAGCAGCCGTGTTAGTCTGTATCCGCAAAAAGAATGAGGCGTCCTTGTGGCACCTTAGAGACTAACAAATTTATTTGAGCATAAGCTTTCGTGGGTTACAGCCCACTTCATCAGATGCATAGAATGGAACATATAGTGAGGAGATATATATACATACAGAGAACACCCCCCCTTTTCATGTTCTCTGCATGGGTATATATATCTCCTCACTATATGTTCCACTCCATGCATCCAGTGAAGTGGGCTGTAGCCCACGAAAGCTTATGCTCAAATAAATGTGTTAGTCTCTAAGTGCCACAGGGACTCCTGTTCTTTCTGCAAACACCATGGAGGACAGGATAAGAATTCAAAAGGCTCTTGACAAATTGGAGAATTGGACTGAAAGCAACAAAAGGAAATTCAATAAAGACAAGTGCAAAGTGCTTCACTTGGAAGGAAAAACCAACCCCCCAACTACAGCGAGGGGCTGGACTAACCAGTCAGGGGGTTGTACTGCTGAAAAGGACCTGAGGGTTATAGCTGATCACAAATTGAACATAAGCCAGTACAGTGACGCAGCTGCAAAACAGGCTAACCTCATTCCGGGGGGTATTAACAATACTGTCGTATGTAAGACCTGGAAGGTAATTGTCCCACTCTGCTCGGCACCGGTGAGGCTCCGGCTGGAATGCTGTGTCCAGTTCTGGGCGCCGCACTTTAAGAAAGATGTGGTGAAATTGGAGAGAGGCCAGAGGAGAGCAACAAAAATGATCAAAGCTTTAGAAGACCTGAGCTGTGAGGAAAGGGTGAATACATTGGGCATGTTTAGTCTTGAGAAAAGAAGACTTGCGGGGGGACCTGATAACAGTCTTCAGATATGTCGAGGACTGTTATTAACGAGGACAGTGATCAATTGTTCACCGAAGGCAAGACAAGAAGCAAAGGACTTACTCTGCAGCACGGGAGATTTTGGTTCGATACCAGGAAACGTTTTCTAACTAAGGGGAGTTAAGCTCCAGAATCCCCACCACTGGAGATTTGCAGAACAGGTTGGACACACACCTCTCCGGGATCGCGGTATATTTGGTGCTGCCTCAGCACAGCTCTTGAGGTCCCTCCCAGCCTCTCTGGTTGTTTCTATGCTCTCCCCATTCTCTCACGCCTGTAGTGAGAGACTGTCCGTTCCCGGAGGAGCTCACACGCTACATAGACAAGACAAGCACAGAGGTAGCGGGGAGAAGGAAAGGATTATTATCCCCAGGTAGGAAACTGAGGCACTGGGAGGTGGAAGGCAGAGCCTACAGTTCACCTCAGCCACGAACACGTGTTAAAATACAGCTTGCCCTGCCTACACGCCGGTTAGAACACGTTCGCTGACACATTTTGAGCGCACACCTTTTATCCCAGTGCAGGCATAGCCTAAACAACCTGCCCGAGCCCTCATCTCTTCGGAGGGAAGGCGCTTCCCAGCCAGCTCCGTCTCCTGTGCACACCTGCCCGGGGAGTGGGCAGGACCACGGCTGGCACTTGGGTCTCTTGTGCTTTCAGCTACAAGGCTGAGATGTCCTCTACACCCCAACCTCTCTTGCTCTTGGGATGGTGGATGGGCCAGACCCAGAACCCATCTGGGGGCACACATAGGTCTGAGTCTGGCTGCTAACTTGGTAATAATAGGCCGAGTCCCAGACCCAACAGCCGGGCTCTCGGGGGGGGCCTGGGGCTGTAACATAACCTTGAACCTCAGACCCGTCATTGGTTAGAATCACAATAACTCCCGCTCCTGTTAAACGCTGGCATTTTAACCAGCATGGCCCGGGGCTGCAGTGAAACAGATGAACCTCTCAATCCATGTTTCAAAGCGCCTGCAGGTCCCATTTGGAAGCAGGTGACGCGATAAATATTGAGCAAAGAAAGCGACGCTGTATCCGGAGTGTTTTAATAAAGAAAGAGGAAATCAGCGAAGGCCTGTTGGCTTCTGCCAAGCTGCAGTTTTAATGTCCCTTCCGGCGTGGAGTTTATTGCTGTCATTTCGTTCCAGTTTTACTGTTGTTTTTGCCCTTATCTCCCAGCTTCTTTCTGGCTCTCGCTGCCTTTGATTTAATGGAACTTTTCGCGACAGGAGCACTGAATTACCCTGCAGCCAGGCCTTTCCAACACGCCGGTCACAGATAAGATGTGTTCTCTCTGCGCCCGCCGTGTTCCCGCCACAGCCTTGCCGTGTACATCCCTTCTGAATATTTATGGTCTCTCCAAGCACGGCACAGCCTCTCCAGCCTCCCACTGAGATCAGCTGCCCACAGGACCCCAGTCCTTCACCCTGCTGCTGGTTGGTCCCCTTCCTTTCCCGGGATAACAAAGGCTGGGGCGTTTGGATCAGGTCACGGCCAGACTTCCCCTTTCCCTGTCTCCCCCTCGCTGGTACATTTCTTGGCTTGTGGCTTTTTTGGGTGGCATCACCCTGGGTTAACGGGCACTGTGCCGCGGGGTTTCTCTGCCTTCCAAGTCAGGATTGAAGCCAGCTCCATCCTGGAGAGGTCCTGGTCTTTGGGACAGGGAGCACGAAACGTCCAGGGCACTTGTTGAAAAAGTCAGGAGGTCTCTGGGCCCAGACTGGGTGGGGGGTGGTATCCTGGACTGTTCCTAAGATAAATATTAAGACATCTGAAAAACCCACATGAAAACACCATTGCTGAGTTGCAAAGCCAAGCGCTGAAAAGTGAGGAAAGGCCAGAGTTAAGACTGCCTGAGCAAAAGACGCAGAAGCCTCCTACCTAGCCTGCCCCACTTTCTCCCCACCTCGGCCCCCTGGTCCGATCCCAGTCTTCCCTCATATGGCTCCCAGTCCCCTCTGCAACTGTCTCCCCTGGTTCCCAGGCCCAGTCGGTCCCAGTCTCCCTCCCCAGCTCCCAGTCTCCTCCCCAGACTCCTTCTCCTTTGCTACCTCCCACCCTCCACCATAGTCCAATTCTTGTTCCCTCTGCATCTGAATCAGGCAGCTTCCTCCTCCATGCAGCCTGGGTAGCAGCACGGGTGTGTGTGCATCACTGAGAGAACTGGAGCGCCCCTGCTCAGCCCCTGCAACCTTGGGCTGTAGCATGCCCGGTCGCTCAGTGGGGATGGTGCATGCTCAGTCCAGCCAGAGCTAGGTGCTCTGCGGGGATGGAGCATGCCCAGTGGAAAGGGAATCTTTGGAGGTTTTAGCTGTGAAAATCTAACACATCTCCACTGAGCATGTGCAACCTGCCATTTCTGAAAGGCTTCTAGCTTGGCCAAACGTGGGTGTTTTTTTCCTGGGAACAGAAAAAAGCATCTCCCTGCAACTAGGGCGACCCACCCTGCCAACTTCAAGGCCCTGCTTCAAAGTGTGGAGGCCCTAGCGGTACGGTCAGAAGAATTTTTTTTTAACACTGGCAAACCAGCATCTTTTCCTCTGGTCTGAGCCTTGGAAACAGCAGAACCGTGTTAGCTGAAACGTTCAAAGGAAAAAAAAATCTGCCTGAGGCAGCCACCCAGGATGTCCTGCCCACTGACCTCTCGGTCTGTGTGAACAGCTGCGGGAGTGTGAAGAGACCAGACCAGGCTCCTCGCCAAACCCAGGCCTAAGGACAGACTGACAAAGAGCTACCGGGGGGAGAACCTCAGTTCCCACCACCTTCTCCATGGTCTCCTCCGGCACAGACAGCTGAGCTGGCAACGGCGGTAGGTCCCTTAGCTGCCCCACTGTGGGCTGTGGCCACTAGAGTGTGCCATGATACCTCACCCCTCCACACAGAGACAGTCGTACGTTACAAGGTGATGCACATTCAGGATGGCAACACGCTGCCGAGGTGTTCAGAAATAATAACTCACATGGTCCTTTACAAGACTTTACTGGAGGCAGTGCTTTATGGGGATCTAAACCAGTTCTATCTATCTATCTATCTATCTATCTATCTATCTATCTATCTATCTATCTATCTAATCTGTTGCTTTAAAAGGGCTAGTGTCACAAAACTGAAAACAATTATGAGCCAAACCATCTGGGAGGAAGAATTTAGTTAAATAAATATGAATGATAAGTGGGAATTGTTTAAGAGCACTTCACTAGATGCTGAAAAAGCCACAATCAAGAAAGAAGGTCATATTGGTTAAAAAACTGACCTGGTTTAGAGAGGAACGGAGGGCAGCTATAATAAATAAATAAAATAAACAAGCATATAACAGATGGAAGAAAGGATAATTTGATAGTAATGAATATAAATCAGAAGCTAGGAATTGTAGAAAACTGATAAGTGAAGCCAAGGGACACAAGAAGAAATCTATGGCCAGCAGAGTTAAGGACAATAAGGAGTTTTTAAAGTATATTGGTTGGGTCAATAAATATTTCTGTTCCATATGTGGGGAAAAAGATGATGTAGTCTCAGCATACTACCGGTATGATGATACTCTTTCCATTCCACTAGGATCTCAGGAGGATGTTAAACATCCTACTAAAGTTAGACATTTTAAAATCAGCAGATCTGGATAACTTGCATCCAAAGTGTTTGAAAAGAGCTGGCCGAGGAGCTTGCTGGATCATTAATGTTGATTTTCAATAATGCTTGGAATGCTGGGGAAGTTCCAGAAGACTGCAAGAGAGCTAATGTTGTACCAATATTTAAACAGGTTAAATGGGATGACCTGGATAATTATAGGCCCATCAGTCTGACACTTATCCTGGGCAAGATAATGGAGCAGCTGACATGGGACTCGATTAATAAAGAATGATAACATAATTAATGCCAATCAACAGGGGTTTATGGAAAATAGATCCTGTCAGACTAATTTGACATCTTTGATGAGATTACAAGTTTGATTCATAAGGTAATAGTGTTGATATAATATACTTTGACTTCGCACGGCATGACATTTTGATTAAAAAACTAGAACGATATAAAATTAACATTAACATCAAATTAACATGACACACATTAAATGGATTAAAAGCTGGCTAACTGACAGGTCTCAAAATGTATGCAGTGTTGTTGTAGTCGGGTCGGTCCCAGGATATTAGCGAGACCAGGAGGGTGAGGTAGCCCAGCTTCTGCTGGTGAGAGAGATCGCTTGGTAAACTGGGTGCAAGCAAACAATATATGTCTTAATACTGCTAAATATAAATGTCTGCATCTAGGAACAAGGAATGTCAGCCATACTTGCAGGATGGGGGACTCTACCCTGGGAAGCAGGGACTCTGGAAAAGATTTGGGGGTGGGGGTGGATAATCAGCGGAATATGAGCTCCCAGTGCGACGTCATGGCCAAAAGGGCTAACGCGATCCTGGGACGCATCAACAGGGGAATCTCGAGTAGGAGCAGAGCGGTTATTTTACCGCGGTGTTTGGCACTGGTGTGACCGCTGCTGGGATCCTGGGTCCAGTTCTGGTGCCCACTGTTAAAGAAGGATGTTGATAAATCAGAGAGGGCTGAGATAATAGCCATGAGAATGAGGAAAGGATTAGAAACCTGCCTTATAATGATAGACTCAAGGAGCTCATCTATTTAGCTCAGGGGTTCTCAAAGTTCCTTTCACTGCGACCTCTCTGGACCACAAAAATTACTACACGACTCCAGGAGGGGGACCAAATCCTGAGCCCGCCTGAGCTCTGCCACTCGGGGGGGGGGGGGGGAAAGCCGCGGCCCCACGGTGGGGGGGGGGGGGGGGGGGCAAAGTCAAAGCCCAAGGGCTTTACCTCCAGGCGGGGGGCCTGTAATCTGAACCCTGCCACCCAGGGTTGAAGCTTTCAGGCTCGGGCTTTGGCCCCAGGCAGTGGCTTCGGCCCTGGGCCCCAGCAAGTCTAACTGCAGCCCTGGAGACCCCATTAAAACAGAGTCGCCACCCACTTTGGGGTCCCGACCCACAGCTTGAGAACCGCTGATTTAGCATAACAAAGAGAAGGTTACGGGGTGACCTGATCACAGTCCAGAAGTACCTACATGGGGAACAGACGTTTAATAATGAGCTCTACTGTCTAGCAGAGAAAGTCTAACATGGTCCAATGGCTGGAAGTTGAAGCCAGACAAATTCAGACTGGAAATTAGGCGCACATTTTAAACAGTGAGAGTAATTAACCGTTGGTGCAATTTACCCAGGGGCGTGATGGATTCTCCATCCCTGGCAAGTTTTAAATTGAGGTTGGATGTGTTACTAACAGATCTGCCCTAGGAACTATTTCTGTGGATACGGGAGGTCAGACGAGATGATCACAATGGTCCCTTGTGGCCTTGGAATCTACATATCTACGAGCCCTTCAGACGGAACTCCTGGGGCTTCTCCCCGCCACCGACGGTGTGGTTCTCTGCTCCCGGCTCAGCGCGATAGGGCCGCCTCCTCTCTGCACTTACCATATCTACCCGGTCTGAGCAAACCCAGCAAAGGGAGGCAGGTTGGCATGGAGGGGACTCTGTGTCTTTCGCAACAGGCATGGCAGCAGATGTGGTTGCTGCTGGCAAAATCAATGGGGACTCCCCCCAAATCCTGTCCCTTTGGGAGAGCAGGCCAGGGGAAGGAACATTAATATATGGAGATATACCTATCTCATAGAGCTGGAAGGGACCCCAAAAGGTCATTGAGCCAAGCCCAGTGCCCTGCCTTCACTAGGCAGGACCAAGTACTGATTTATGCCCCAGCTCCCTAAGTGGCCTCCTTTACAGCCCTGGATTTAGCAGGCCAATGCTCAAACCACTGAGCTACCCTTCTCCCTGTTGATCCAAATGAGATTCTATCTTAGGGAGGAAGGCTGCTGGGGACCCTGAGGTTAGTCCTAGTGGATCACTTGGTGACTCCCTGTTTGTTCATTCGCTGGCACTGGCCACTGTCAGAAGCCAGAATACTGGGCTAGATGGACCTTTGGTCTGACCCACTATCGTTGCTCTTCTGTTCTGATGGGTTTAGTGCTGCTTGGCCGGTCATCTGCCACTGCAGAAATCTTCTAAGTACTAGGGACACACAGGAAGTGCCCCAAGAGAGAGATTTTCCCCATTGTACAGAGGGGGAAACTGAGGCACGGAGTGTGTGTGTGTGGGGGGGGGGTGAGGGAGGGAAGCAACTTGCTCCAGATCACAGGTGAGTCAGTGGCAGCACTGGGAAGAGAAGCCAGCTCTCCTGTGTGTCAGTCTTGTGCTCTAACCAGTAGGTGACACTATCTCTCTTGAGAACCAACACATTCCTGTTGGTTGGGGAAGAGGGTTGGTCCGGCTTTGAGGTCTGACAAGGCTGGGGAGGCTCCTAGAGAGGATGGGAAGGAAATATACAGACTCTCCAACCCCACCTTTCTGCCCATCCCCCAGATCCACCTTTCCACCCTCCCCCCATCTACCTCAGCACTCATTCCCCTAGACCGGGGGTGGGCAAACTTTTTGGCCTGAGGGCAACATCTGGGTATAGAAATTGTATGGAGGGCCATGATTGCTCACGAAATTGGGGTTGGGGTGTGGGAGGAGGTGAGGGCTCTGGCTGTGGGTGCGGGATCTGGGGTGGGGCCAGAAATGAGGAGCTCAGGGTGCGGGAGGGGGCTCGGGGCTGGGGTAGGGTGTGTGGGTGTGTGGAGGGGGTGAGGGCTCCAGCTGGGGGGTGCGGGCTCTGGGGTGGGGCTGGGGATGCGGGGTTTGGGGTGCAGGAGGATGCTCCGGGCTGGGACCATGGGGCTCAGAGGGCGGGAGGGGGCTCAGGGCTGGGGTAGGGTGTGTGGAGGGGGTGAGGGCTCTGGCTGTGGGTGCGGGCTCTGGGGTGGGGCTGGGGATGAGGGGTTTGGGGTGCAGGAGGATGCTCTGGGCTGGGACCATGGGGCTCAGAGGGCGGGAGGGGGATCAGGGCTGGGGGAGGGGGTTGGGGCATGGGGGGATGGGGTAGGGGTGCAGGCTTTGGGTGGTGCTTACCTCTAGTGGCTCCTGGAAGCAGCAGCATATCCCCCCTTCGGCTCTTACACTGCCCCGTCCGCAGGTGGCGCCCCTGCAGCTCCCACTGGCTGTGGTTCCCGACCAATGGGAGCTGTGGGGGCGGTGCTTGGGGCGGGGGCAGCATGCGGAGCGGAGTCCCCTGGCTGCCCCTACGCGTAGGAGCTGGAGGGGGGACATGCCATGGCTCCGGTAGCCAGGCAGAGCGGCCCCTGACCCTGCTCCCTGACTGGAGCGCCGGAGTGGGGCAAGCCCCAGACCCCACTCCCCAGCAGGAGCGTGAGGGCGGGATTAAAATGGCTGGCAGGCCGGATCTGGCCTGCGGGGCATAGTTTGCACACCCCTGCCCTATACCCACATGTCTACCTAGCCTTCAGACCCATCTCTTCAGCCATCTCCCACCACCCAGGCCTGCCTCTCTGCCCATCCTCCCTCCCCTAGAGTCCTTGTGACAACAATCCCAATTGCTCCCAGTCCCACAGGAGAGTAACATTTGGAAAATCCAGATGTATTTTTAGGCTCTCCAGCATGCTGGGGGTTTGGCCCTTTCTGCAGGAGGTCAGTCATACGGCAGTGTGGCCAACACTTGGAATTAAATTGCGAGTGTCAGGCTATTTGGTGTTTTACTTAAAGCTCCAGCTGCTGGAGTCATGTGATGGTGTGAGACTTTCAGCTTTCATTCTTAAAAAAGGTACCTTTTTGGCCCTCGTGGCTGCAGAGAAAAGCTTGAGAATGTGACTCCTAAAGGCTCAGAAACCAAGAGATGAGCCAAGCCTCCAAATTCATTGTTGTGAAAAAATCTCATGATTTTTACACCAGTCACACGATTTTTCCGGGCGTGGGGCTGGCAATGCCGCTGCCGTCTCCCTTTGCGCTACATCTCCTCGCCCTCTTCCATCTGTCCAGCAATGAGCCAGCACCGTGTGCTCAAGCCATCACTACATGGACCCACCTCATGCTCCACTGGTGACTGCTCTGACCACAGTTATAGGCATAGAGTCCTAGAGTTTAAGGCCAGAAGGACCCCTTGGTCTGATCTTTTGTTTATCACAGGCCACCACCACCACCCAGCACCCACACACTAAACCCAGCAGCCCAAACGAGACCAAAGTAGATGAGACCTCCAGGACACTAAACTATGATGTGCCAGAGACAGAGGATAGGAATGACAGAAGTGCACCAGGGCTCTCGTCTCCTGCAGCGGGTCTCCGGCCCCTGGGAAGGAAAGGAACACAGCAGCCGATACCCTGTAATGCTTCCCAGGACTTCAGCTGTCTGTGGGGTGTGTTCTCCCTGCTCCACAGCTACCGTGAAGCTAAAATAATTACATGGATTTACAATAATTTGGATTAAAGCGTTGCCGGCAGTAGCCGAGATCTGTTGATTCGCATTACGCGGTTGAAGGAGTGTCTGACTTCAGAGCCCCAGAGGACGGGGCGAACTGACGATTTTCTGTCTGCAGTTCACCGCCCTGAGCCCAGCCCCCTCCCCCACCCACCGAGCCGAGCGAGAGCTGGTTTTCATGAGACCACAAAGGGAACGTCAGGTCAATCGAGAACATTCCCAGGACTCTCTGGCCACTGGGACGGGAGGCGTCTTTTCACAACAGCACAGGATTTGTGCGCCCCTCTCGGTGAGCGGCTAGTTGGATGCAGATGTCTCATTCTCATCGGAAGTTTCCGCTTTCCCATAGCCCCTGGCAGTCCTCTCCCCTTGTGCCCTTTGTGACACCCTCCTCACCCCAATTTCTCCTCATCCTTCTTCCCTTCTACAGCACAATCTGCCCTCTGCAGCTGGGCCCCAGAGCGATGGAGAGACAGCTCTCTCCCATGATCCCTTGAGAAAAGGTTTGGCTCTGCTTCCTATCCGAGCAGAGGTACCACCGGCAGAGCTGTGTGGAGCGTGTGAAGGTCGCTGGCTCTATGCCATGTCTTAGGAAGCATCCCCATGCCAACATTTTCCCACCCAAACTGAGGACAAGGTCAATGGGGAGGTCAGGAAAGCCCTGGGATTGGAGGAGGGCACAGGAGAAGGCTCCTTTGATGTATAACGAGATTCAGTTTCCCTTCTAATAAGTTCCTCTGAACCAGGCCCCGTGTCTCAAGAGCCTCAGAACAGGGGAATCCACCACGCTCTGTGACTGCAGGAGTCTTCAAGGGAAGATGAGCAAAACCCCTCTCCCAGGTACACAACAGGAGGTGGACCTTTTAGGAGAAATACCACGTGCATTCCTGTGAAAGAGAGGACTGGCCGCACAGGGCAGATCTCGTCTGCAGCCCCAGGCAATTTGGAGACTCTTCAGATGGGGCTGGGATTTGTTTCGGGCCTGTGAGCAGCACAGAGAAAAGTAAGGACAGAAGAACGGCCTTATTGGGCCAGTCCAATGGTTCATCTAGCCCAATATTCTGTCTTCTGACAGTGGCTGGTGTCAGATGCTTCTGAGGGAATGAACAGACCAGGGCAATTATCGAATGCTCCATCTCCCATTGTCCAGTCCCAGCTTCTGTCCAGTCAAAGGTTTAGGGACATCCAGAGAATGGTGTTGCATCCTGACCATCTTGGCTAATAGATGGACCTGTCCTACAGGGACTTATCCAGTTCGTTTTTCAACCCAGTTATAGTTTTGGCCTTCACAACATCCCCTGGCAATGAATTCCACATGTTGGCAGTGCATTGTGGGAAGAAGTACTTCCTTATGTTTGTTTAAACCTGCTGCCCATTAATTTCACGGAGTGATTTCTGGTTCTTGTGTTATGTGAAGGGGTAAATAACACTTCCTTATGTACTTTCTCCACAATAACTCCAAGATCTCTTTCTTGAGTGGTAACAGTTCATTTAGATCCATCATTTTTGTATGTATAGTTGGGATTATGTTTTCCAATGTGCATTACTTTGCATTCATCGACATTGAATTTCATCTGCCGTTTTGTTGCCTAGTCACCCAGTTTTGTGAGACCCTTGTGTAACTCCTTGCAGTCTGCTTTGGATTTAGCTATCTTGAGTAATTTGCCACCTCACTGTTTACTCCCTTTTGCAGATCATTTATGAATGTGTTGAACAGCACTTGGCCTAGGACAGATCCTTGGGGAACACCACTATATGCTACTCTCCATCCTGAAAACTGACCATTTGTTCCAATCCTTTTGTTTCCTGTCTTTTAATCAGTTACCAATCCATGAGAGGACCTTCCCTCTTATCCCATGACAGCTTACTTTGCTTAAGAGCCTTTGGTGAGGGACCCTGTCAAAGGATTTCTGAAAGTCCAAATACACTATATCCACCGGATCCCCCTTGTCTACATGTTTGTTCACTCCCTCAAAGATTTCTAATAGATTGGTGAGGCATGATTTCCCTTTCCAAAGCAGTGTTGACTCTTCCCCAACATATCGTGTTCATCTCTGTGTCTGATAATTCTGTTCTTTACTATAGTTTGCCAGGGACTGAAGTTAGGTTTACTGGCCTGTAATTGCCAGGATTGCCTTTTTGAAAAATCAGTATTACATTAGCTATCGGCAAGTTGTCTGGTAGAGAGGCTGATTTAAGCAAGAGGTTACATACCCACAGGTAGTAGTTCTGAAATTTCATATTAAGAGCTCCTTCAGAACCCTTGAGTGAATATCATTAGTCTTGGTGACTTATTATCGTTTATCAATTTGTTCTAAAACTTCTTTATTGACACCTCAATTTGGGACAGTTCCTCAGATTTGTCACCTAAAAAAGAATGGCTCAGGGGTGGGAAATTTCCTCACATCCTGTGCAGTGAAAACAATGCAAAAAAGTTCATGTAGCTTCTCCACAATGGCCTTGTCTTCCTTGAGTGCTCCTTTAGCCCTTCAACCATCCACTGGCTCGACTGATGGTTTGGCAGGCTTCCTGCTTCTGATGCACTTAAAAAATATGTGCTGTTGGTGGGTGTGTCTTGTGCTAGTTGCTCTTTGAATTCTTTTTTGTCCTGCCTAATTATACTTCTACACTTGACTTGCCAGAGTTTATGCTCCTTTCTATCTTCCTCGGTACGATTTGACTTCCACTTTGTAAAGGGTGCCTGTTAGCCTCTAACCGCCTCTTTGACTCTGTTGTTTAGTCACGGATGCATTTTTTTGGTCCTCTTTCTATTATTGTTTAATTTGGGGTATATATTTAATTCAAGCCTCTATTATGGCGTTTTAAAAAAGTTTCCATGCAGCTTGCAGGCATTTCACTCTCGTGACTGTTCGTTTTCATTGCCGTTTAACGAGCTTCCTCATTTTTGTGTGGTTCCCCTTTTTGAAGTTAAATGCTACTGTGCTGGGTTGCTTTGATATTTCCCCCCCTAGACAGATTCATAGATTCATAGATTCATAGATTCTAGGACTGGAAGGGACCTCGAGAGGTCATCGAGTCCAGTCCCCTGCCCGCATGGCAGGACCAAATACTGTCAATAGATGTTCAATTTAATTAAATAGATGTTCAATTTAATTATGTTATGGTCACTATTACTGAACAGTTCAGGTCTATTCACCTCCTAGACCAGATCCTCTGCTCTGTTTAGGACTATATCAAGAATGGCCTCTCCCTTGTGGGTTCCAGGACTAGCTGCTCCAAGAAGCAGCCATTGATGGTGTTTAGAAATGTTACCTTTGCCTCCCATCGGCGGTGACGTGTGCCCAGTCACTGTGGGGATAGTTGAAATCCCCTATGCTTAGTAGCATCCTCTGTATTAACTGGGATTCCTCAGGGGAACCTTTCCTGCGCTCCCTCAGTCCCAGTCAAAGCCAATGTTTCTAAAAGCGCCTTGCAAGGTAATCACGGCTCCTTTGTGTCCTTCCCCTTCAGCTCACCCAATAGCAGTGCTTCCTATGCCCCAGGTTGAAGGGGCAAACCCAAGAGTAATACCTTGTAGAGTCTCCTAGGACTATTACTGGAGTATCAGGGCCAGACTGAGGGCAGTCACACCAGTGAATGCAGAGTAACTCCACTGAAGTGCATGGCTCAGATCCCCGGCTGGTGTCGATGGGTTCCAATGGAACTGGCTGTTTTACACCAGCGGAGGGATTGGAAGTTGCATGATCGTACCCGAGAGCAGAACTGGTGTCACCGGGGATCACTGCTGGGCTCTGCTCACGCCTCGGGGGCAGAGCCACGCTACTGTTGGCAAGCGCTGAGGTTCACACGTTGGGCTTCAGTCACCTAAGGGAAAGTCAGAGACGGGCAGCACAGACAGGTGCCGGGTTCGAGGAGGGGAATATCCCATCATCCGCAGATCAGAGAGGAGAGCACAGGAGGATCAAAGGACGAGCCGGGCACTTTACATTCATAGCTTCGCTAGACACTGAAATCAGGGTCTTAATGAAGACCCGGGATTTACGGCCGGTTACAACAATCTGTAACCCACTAACCCCCTTTTCATCCTGTGACCACAGGCCCCTTCACTTCCAATGGTCCCTTACAATACGTGCTGCTACTTATGCTAGACGATCCGTTCGACCTCGTATTTAGCGGTGGCCCGCTCTGAGCACTTGTCCCAGGCGCGAAGAGCTCTGTGTAAACTCGAAAGCTTCTCTCGCTCATCAACAGATGTTGGTCCAAAAATATATTACCTCCCTCCCCCCTCTTTGTCTCTCAGGTAGATATCTCAGACATCCCCTCCTGTCTGGCCAGACTGTACAGCCCGATATTCGTGTGTATCCATCATCATCGTCATTTCACAATGGTATTAATCACCAGGGTGTCATCAGCTTGCAGAAGGGACCTCACTCACTGCACTTTGCTCGTACAGTAACATGGTGTCCGATCAGTTGCTTATCACTTGAGGTTCAGCTCCCCCTGTCCTTATAGGCCAGCGAACCTTTGAAATGAAGTCTTCTGAAATGTAAACCAAGGCCACACTTCTCTCGCCTGCTGAGTGTGGACATGAGGCTGTCTTCTCCCCCACTTGGTAGTGTGAGGTTTCCTCCGCCCCTAGAGGGGGCCGTTTACTGCTTATATGGCAATTGAGGTAAACCCATATTCCTTTGATTAGGGCGGACGTGTTTAACGACTCCCCCCAGCACATTTTCGTTATAATTCCATCATATATTCCTCCTAGCTCTTCAGACCCATTGCGTACATGCAGCGCACAAGAATATCAATGATCAGTGCGTTCGTAGTTTTCAAATCATACCTCGCAAGGCAGGTTTTGTACAAAGATGACGACAATGGTGTGGAGGGTATGAATACAGGCTGCTCAGAGTCACCGTTCTCCAACATGGAACAGGGGGATGATGATCTCGCTGAGGGGAGCAGATGTTTATTAGGGCTGGTCTACAGGACAGACTTATATCAGTATCCCCATGTCACTCGGGGGCGTGAAAAATCCACCCCCCTGAACCATGTAGTTATACCGCCCCAAACCCTCATGTAGACAGCGCTGGGTTGGTGGGACAGCTTCTCCCACCCACACAGTGATCGTCTCTCAGGGAGGTGGATTAACTACCCCCATGGGAGACGCTCTCCCCCGTCAGCTTAGAGCATCTTCATTAAAGCGCTAGAACCGTTGCAGCTTTTTAATTGTAGACTTGCCCTTTAATGTCTCTGAGGGCTGAGTGTGATGGCAGGGCACCAGAGACCCCGCCTGATGGGCTGTGACCTCAGCTTGTAGGGGTAGGGATGTAAGCCCCCAGAGCAGCACACCGGGCACAGCGACACAGCTAACGCGTCTGGCAAAGCATTAAAGAAATACAGATGAAATAAAATGAAATGAGACGAAATTGAAAGTCTCACAGGAGAGAAAGTGAACCTGGCATCACAGACAATAGTCATGTTGCTTACTGCTAGGGTGACCAGATGTCCCGATTTTATAGGGACAGTCCCATTTTTTGGGTCTTTTTCTTATATAGGCTCCTATTACCCCCCACCCACTGTCCCGATTTTTCACACTTGCTGTCTGGTCACCCTACTTACTGCACACTCAGAAACCATGGCAATGGGCGCAGTATAAGAACCTGATCAGAATAGAACCGCCTTCTTCAGGGAGGCTAAGGCACTACTGTTAGCCCCACGAGGGAAACTGAGGCACCGACAGTGACTTATGCGGGGTCACATGGCAAGTTGGTGGCAGAGGTGAGATTAGAACTGAGAGCTCTGATCCACAAGTCCATCCTTGCTTGGGCAGTCTGGGGACCTCTGTGGGGACAAGGGGATATATTTAGCATCCTCGGAATTATTTGGGCCATTTGCCTCTGGCTCAAGCAGAGATGAAACCAAATCGCTCTGCCTCTAGTGGTGGTGGAGGAAGGGACGGCACAGAAGGGCGTGAAAGGCCAGTGTCTCACGCCATGGAGAACAAGAAAACTGTGTATTGACAAAGAAATACCAGGCCAAACTTTTCTCTCGTGCTGTAGTTTTGGGCAAGAGGCTTGAGGCAAGCAGTAGCCAGCGGCCGGAATAGCTGTTCTGTGGGAAATCCTGACATTTTGACCCCCCCTCACCCGATCCAGATCAAAAAGCTGAAATTTCCCATGAAACAAAAATTCCCCAAAATATTGATTCAGGACCAGCAAACGTTTCGTTTCAATAGTGTCGCTTCAATTAACTTCGGTGCTGACTTTTATATTATCCTACCATATTAAATAGAATATAGATGTAATATTAACTATGAAATAGACATAAATACTGTCCTAAGTTGGGTGAAACCTTGTGGTGAGTTGAGATAAAACCTCATTCAAATCAATGTGTGAATATTGCAAGACTAGTTAAGATACTTGTAAGGGGCCACTCCTAAAACAAAACCTAGGAGACTCTGCCCAGAAACTGGTGTCATGCGGACCAAGGTTCAGCTGGGTATTGTGACAGGTGTGTGGGTCCAAAAGGGGCAATGATGTCAGATGGTGTTAAAATGAAGATTTTAATGTCATATAAAAGTCAAAAGGACACTCTCCAAACACGACAGTTGGACTTTTTCCCCGGTGAACTAGTCGCTGAAATCACAACGCTCCCACAAAATGGTTAACTTTGATCCAACTGCATTTTTTGGATGGAAAACTGTCGTGTTATGTTTTTTTTTTACCAGCTTTACTAGAATCCTCCACCCATGCCCTGCAGTCTTCTGATCTCCCCTCCCCCTCCTCTCCTTCCCTTCTCCCCCCCACACCCCCATCCTAGTGGAAAACAAAATCAAAGGCAGAGGGAAATCTGTTTCTTTTTACCGAATGGCTAAGTTGCTCTTTTGTCTATGCGATTCTAAGCTCTGCTGGGGAAAAACTCCAGGCAATCCAGACATTTGCAATGTGGGTAAGCGAAAAAACAGGGGCTTTTCCTAGTAATAGCAGCTAGATCGAAGATCTTGGATTACAGCTTAACTGGCTCTCTCTGAATTGGGATTGCTGCCTGTTGGCCTAACGGGCTCCCCCAGAGACGTGGATTGAGACACTGCCCATGGGAGAGAGAAGCCGGGTGTCCTGGCGTGTCCTCCCACGGGCGAGAGCTCAGAAGTCTGGCACTGGGTGAATTGATATTTGTCGTTGGGTGGGGTGGGCTGGCGTATCATGTCTCCTTGGCTGCAAGGGGTGCTGGTATAACTCAGTGACAAAAGGGGCGTCATGTCTCCCTCTAGCGGCTGGGTCACTCAGAGATAACGGCTTAGTACTGCTGCAGGCTCATGGAGTTGTTTTAGGCAGTGTGGCCTAGTGAGCAGAGCAGTGCAGTAGGGCACAGGAGACTACCAGCTCTTCCACTGACCTTGGGCCAGTCCCTTACCCTCTCTGTGCCTCTATTTCCCTCCCACCCTTTGTCAGCCCTGTGCCTTGAGGCTGTCTGACAGCTCTTTGTGGCCGGGACGGTTTCTCACTACAGGTTTGCACACCGTGTTGACGTTGGGGGTGAATGGCAAGGACGTCACCTATATATACTGTGGGATGCAACCTAACACAGGCAAAACGGGAGCTTGCCAGATGCTGATATCCCCCCAGACTAAGGGTGCAAGGACCCCTCATTGTCATAGAATCATAGAATCATAGACTATCAGGGTTGGAAGGGACCTCAAGAGGTATCTAGTCCAACCCCCTGCTCAAAGCAGGACTAATTCCCAACTAAATCATCATCATTGTCAAGGCAGTGCAGAGCCCTGGGGTCACGCAAGTCATGGAGATGCAGTTTTCAGCAGCCGGGGGGAACTCCGCTCCCCTCTGCTCCCCGAGAGCCTGCATCCCTTCCTCCCAACCACCGCGCTCCATGCGCTCCTCGCCTCCAGGTCTGACTACAGCCACTCTCTCTGCCTGGGGCTGACGGTGGGGGACGCACAGACAGCTCAGAGCAGCTGATGGGAGCACATCATCCCAGGGCCCTGGGCACTGCTGCCTCTTCTCGTCTGGACCCAACGCAAAGGCGCAGGGATGATCTAGGAGGCCCCTAGGGGTGACCATACTAGAGAAATGGGGCATTCATGGACCTGGCTAACAGCCTACAAGTGTCCGTAGAGCACTTTGTCTCCACACCCTAGCGGCTTTATGACTGGTTAGCACAGAGAACCCTGGTGGAGGGTTTATGGACAGATAGAAATTAACTGAGTAACTCTGCACCCTCCTGGTGACTGTGAATGGGGATTAGGCCAACCACTCAAGCAGTCCTCCAAGTGCTAGCCCACAGTGCACCGGTCACTGGCCAAATGGCCTGTCTGGTCTACTTTCTGCACTCCGCTGGCCAGCTGGAACGGAAGCTGCTCCTCTCGACACGCTGTGATGGGACTCATCTGCAACTCCCACGGCAATCAGCTCCCACTGCGTGGCCCTGTGCTTTCGGGGAACGCCGTGCATGGCGTGGGGATAGCTCACGTGCTGGGATAGCTGGCTGGGCGCTGCGAGGGGCGCTGACTTGCACAGCGAGCTATTGGCAGAGGCCCGGCTCATGTCGCGTGTTTCCGGCTTCTCGCACGTTGCTCTGTCCATCAGACCAAGCTGCTAGGGAGCTGGCCACTGAGTGATGCGCTTACAGCAGTGGATCACCCAGCAAGAAAGATGGAGTGTCTTCACTAGACCTCCGGCAGAGGGTCACATTCAGGCCACACTGGGACGCAGCGCAGAATACGGCGGAGGACGGATGGGCGTCGCCGAGTGTCCGGGTCTTCTGGGTAGAGTCACTGGCTTGGCCAAAGAAACGCAAAATGAGGCAACAAGACTACGGAGCGCAGAATGAGAAACGCCAGCTACGACCCAGCTAGCGAGCCTCACGTCAGACTAGGCCAGCTGCCCTTGCTAACCTCTCGGGTGCGCACCAGCAGATAGCAAAGCCAGAGCATTCCCACCTAGGGTGACCAGACAGCAAGGGTGAGAAACCGAGACAGGGGGTGCGGGGTAATAGGAGCCTATATAAGAAAAAGACCCAAAAATCGGGACTGTCCCTATAAAATCGGTACATCTGGTCACCCTATTCCCACCTGCCAGAGGCAGGGAGGGCCCGAGCTGGGAAGGGACCTGCTCACTCCAAGAGGCGACTGTCACTTGTCAGAGTGAGTCCTGCCGCCAGACGCGCCTCCTTTATGTGAGCTGTCAGGCAGCACATCACGCACGGCCCAGATAAATGGTGCCTGTCTCGCTGAGGTCCAAATTATACAGCAGAGCCAGCGATGGTCCTGCCCAGACAGCGAGGGCGGGCTCATTCGTACAATTAGCTCCCGTGGCAAGCAAGCCTGCGGCTCCGCCAGCGAAGACGCGGGAGAGAGCCTTGAGTGACAGGCAAGTGAGTGAAGGACCCCGCTTTCTGGGCCGACCCCAGACACTGTGTGGGGTTTGCCACGCTCAGCACGACAAAGAATGGAGCCGGTAATAACAGTGCTCAGCGCTTAATGCACGGTGCTGTGGGCTTTCAAAGTACAATACAGACATTAGCTAATTAACCCTCCCGTCTCCCCATGAAGCACAGTGGTCACCATTAAACAACGACTAACCAGCCTCTGCCCTCAGATACCACCCAGCCACGGCCTCCGGGGGAAGATCGGTGGCTCCTCAGATACTGCTGTCTTAAAGGCAGACTTTTTAATAGTGTAAGTCCATTATCCCCAGTTTACACATGGGGAAACCCAGGCACCGATTGGAAAATAACACAGGCAAGGTCACCCCAGGAGTGAGAGACACGCCTGGAAATCAGACTCCCGGATTTGTGTGCAGGTCCCTTGACTATAGAAAATGACGTCCAAAAAACGACATTCAAAGGCCACTAAAGATGTAAAGTTGAGAGCTCACATGCTAGACAACGTCCATGCAATCTGAATTTGGCCCCCTTGTGCATGTGCATTCTGTCCAGTATCACATAGGAAGCCTGGTTAAGCCATCTCTGATTTTGTGTGTGTACAGCCCCTAGCACACTGGGACCCTGAGCTCTGCTGAGGTTTTTAGGTGCTACTGGAATATAACTCATAATAGTTAACCCCCTGTCCATTCTGCATGGATAATAAAGGTCCCCTTATGCTCTTCCTACATCTAGGCGTACCCTTAGTTAGCTGACACCAGTCACCCCAGAGGGGGTGCATTTCCATGGCACTAGACATATTTTGTGCCCACTTCTGACCTCACCGATTTCAATGGGAGCAGGACTGGACTCATTGCTACTTGCAAAGGACTTTGGGATCTCTTGGGGATGAAAACTGCCAGAGACATGTCAGCGATTAGGGGAGTAATTGTATGCTAAATTCACCGGCACAAGGGCATTTCAAACCACAATCCGCCGAGGCACACACTTGGTGAGGGGGAGAGTAAGAACCAGCCAGATCTTGGCTGAGATGATTGCAATGGTCATGAAGTCCTGCTGCTCTCAGTGGATGGAGCTGCCTGCGTCCATGTTTAGTCCATCCCTCGCAGACCAGGATAGCTGCACCTCTGCTGGGTTTAAACCAGTGCCCAGTGCATAATTCCAAACCCTCCATCACTGTGGCATCTGGTAGGTAAAGGGCTTCGAACCAGGTCCAAGACACCTGGCTTTCAAAAACGAGTGGGGTTGAATTATGCCTTCCCCCAGTAATCATTGTAATTAATAACAAATAAAGGCTCTTTCTCAGCATGTGCTTTTCTCAGATCCAGACCACACACTGTGCAGCCACAATCAGCCCCTGCCTGGCTCGGCTGAGACACCATTGACAATAATACATCACAAAATCCAGCTCAGGACTTCTCCTCAGGCTGGACTGCCCTTAGGGCTCCTCCTTCTGGCCAGCTCAGCCCACACACTAGATCCTCTGTCCTCCAGAGAGCCACTCCTACCTCATAGAATAGAATATCAGGGTTGGAAGGGACCTCAGGAGGTATCTAGTTCAACCTCCCTTCTCTCCAGATGATTAACGAGCTAGCCCGGTGTCAGCAGGACCCACTCAACTGTTTGCCAACAGAACAAGCTTCTGCTGTGACGGGGCAGGATGCTTCAGGTGAACTCTGCCAGCCTGGTAGCGCCCCCTCCTGGCCCCACCCAAATCAACAGCAGGACTCCCCCCGGCTTTGGTAGGAGCAGGAGTGAGCTTACACCATCCCCTGCGATGAGCTATTCCCTCTATGCCCAGCTGAGGGTGCTGCATTGGCTGATGGTGCCTAGGACCCAGGCATGCTTGGGGAAAAGCCCACTGGTGGAGATCGGGGATAGCCTCCCTTGTGCAGCGGTGCAAGGTGCTTCCCTTTGCACAGGCCTTGGGAAGGCAGTGCCATCGGACGCAAGATGGGTGGGAGTTGGGGGGCTAGACCCTGTCTCAGCCAGGACTCACTGATGGGGGACAGGACTTGGTGCATGAGTGTTTCTCTACCAGGACTTCTCCCGGGCCAGAGAGGGTCTTGGGGAGCGCTCCCGACTCTTGTTCTGGGGATGGGAGCTCTGGCCAGCTGGGTCAGCTGTGGGCCTGGCCCAGCCCTGCAGCAGGGCAGGTCCCTAAGGAGTTGTGTCTGCAGGTGGCTCCGAGGGGAGACAGCTGCGTGGGACTGGGGCTGGAGGCAGCTCTGGGGCTGTTGCTGGCCCTGCGCTGGAGGGCGGGGATAGCTGAGCCCTGCCTGGGGCAGTGATGCCTGCTTACAACGAACGCGGATCGGGTGGGATCCCCGTGGCGTGAAATGTACGAGCTGCCTGTTGCCGGTGCAGCGCCCCCCAGAGCCACGTTGGGCCGTGCAAAGGGGCTCGGACAGTGAAGAACAGCTCCCCGCACCAGGCAGAGGGCTTGCCATCAGGTGCTGCCCTGTCTGACCTTGTCTCGGCTCAGCGGTGGTCAGCCCGGCTATGCACCAGGGATGGGGTGGGGGCTGGAACGAAGCAGCAGGAGCTGCCTGGGGGCCCAGCGAGTTCACTTTCTGCAACGTGTCTGCACCCAGGCCCACTGTGCGCTCCAGCGAGCCGGGCATCATTGGTCTGGCTACAGAACCATCCCAGCAAAGCTTCCTGACCCCCCCTTCGCCCTCCCTCCCTGGTACTGCCAGCCTAGGGAGTCCCACTGCCTGGCAAAATGAGGTCAGGCTTGGATGCAGCATTTCACACTCCAGGCGCCCTGATCCTCACTAGAGCCAGACGCCTCCTGAGCGGAGGTGGGAGGAAAGCAGGTGGCACGTACACAGACACGAACCTTCGAAACAGCCTCTGCCTTGGTAACAGGTTTCAAGTAAATAAAAGGTTGTTACAAGGAGGAGGGAGAAAAATTGTTCTTCTTAACCTCTGAGGAGACGGCAAGACACAATGGGCTTAAATTGCAGCAAGGGAGGTTTAGGTTGGACATTAGGAAAAGCTTCCTAACTGTCAGGGTGGTTAAGCACTGGAATAAATTACCTAGGGAGGTTGTGGAATCTCCATCATTGGGGATTTTTAAGAGCAGGGTGGACAAACACCCGTCAGGGATGGTCTAGATAATACTGAGTCCTGCCCTGAGTGCAGGGGACTGGACTAGATGACCTCTTGAGGTCCCTTCCAGTTCTATGATTCTATGATTCTATGATTCCTTCTGGCCTGGCGTCAGAGAGCTCGGGTGAACGTCTCAGCCACAGCAGAGACCCACGTCTTTTCTGCAGGGAGTCAGGCGAGATGATCGCAGTGGTCCCTTCCGACCTTGGGACCTAGGACTCTCTTGGCAGGCTGCCCAGCACTGGCACAAATCTTCCCAAAGCTTCCTTGGAGATCCAGCTGAAATCCCCCTTTGCTCAGTGTGCTCCCATTACCCCTAGTTACAACCCGCCGGGCCCAGCCGTCGAGAGATCCTCCCACCCTTCCAATACACATCACCGATTCTACCCACCCCAGCACCGGTTGTCATTTGGCCAGGGAAATGTATAGGCAGGAGCACTAAGAGTTATTTACCAGAATGTGCCGGGAGAGAACAGGCGGTTTTGCTGACAGTGCAAAGCATCCGTCCGCCGATCTCTCCTCTGCCTTCCTAGTCCACAGCTCCCAGCAATCCCCCCCCCCCCAGCCCCAATCACACAAACAATATTGCTCTTCTCGCTGCATCCTGCAGAAAACAGGCTGTCCAGCTCTCGCGCTGTACCTGGAAACTCAGCGTGTCCCATAAATACACCACGTACCAGAAGGGGCTGCCCGACCTGCCACGTTAATAACTAGCCACTAGCTAACAGGCGGGTAGTAAAAGACCCCCCCGGCCCCGCCAGCCCCCAGCCCTGCCCCTTCCCACCGAAAGCCTGTGAAATCAGATGGGCGTCTCGCATCACCAGCCCTCTTGGGTTTTTTTTCCAGGGTTCCCGCCGTCACAGGATCCAAGTGCTGATGAAACTAGAGGAAATCCCAGCTGGGAGGGAATGAGTGAGCGAGTCCAGGCTGCAGGAGGCCTTTGCTTTCCATGGTGCTGAAAGCTGTCTCCCCGCTAACCCCAGGCTGGCCTGCCAACTGCTCAGCCAGGAGGGGAGAGGTCTTCAGGCTACGGCATAGGGAGGCCATGGGCCAGGTCCTTGGACCCATTCGCTTGCCACTGCCCCATGCTTAGGGCCCCACATGGGCTAGCACAAAGCAGGCATAGGCCTGGCTGGAATGGCTCCAGTCAAGACAAACCCAGCCCTGTCCCACTTACATCCATTCAAAGCGCTGCTCCCTAGATCATCCTACTGGCTCATCAGTCCCATCACAGCACCCCTCTCTGCGTCCCTCCACTGCCCCCCCCCGCTTCCCAGATCAAACACAATGTACGTGTCTTCACACTCAAATCCCTTCCTGGCCTGTCCTCATCTACCGAGTGTCTCAGTCACTGCCGAGACACCCGCTCCCACCTCCTCATGAGGCCAGCCTCCATCGCCCACATTTTCAAACAAGCCCCTGTCTGTTTCCTCCCAGGCTGCCCTCCCTGCTTGGGATGGGCTCCTCGTGAACATCCACAGCGCTACCTCGTGGTCCATCTTCAGATCCCTCCTTGCAACGCTCACTTTGCCGCCAGGCCTCTAAAACACTTGACAGTGGGCCTGCTGCCTGTCATGAGAATGGCCACACTGGGTAAGACCAAAGGTCCATTTAGCCCAGTATCCTGTCTGCCGACAGTGGCCAGTTGTGTCCTTCACAACATCCGCAGGCAGCGAATTCCACAGGTTGACTGTGCGTTGGGTGAAGTATTGTTTCCTTGCTTCCTTGTGTTCTTCTTTCTCTCTTTAAAGATCTGTTGTCTCATGTGTTATATTGTGTAAGCTCTTTGCTCTGTCTTTGTACAGCACTCGGTGCAATGCAGGTCACCATCCTGCTCCAGGACTGGGGTTCTTGGGCACGGCTCCTGTACAGTGATAGTAAATCCAAGTCTGAGTGTTCTCTCCAAGCTGGGCTGTGGGTGTGCTGTTTATGTAGCAGGAAGCCAAGCAGGAGTTGGGTTGGGGCAGACTCTGGCCAGAAACAGAGCGAGATTTGCTGTTTTCTATGCTCTAATAAAGTTCCTTGTTCAGTGCTGGAGGAAAGTAATGTTTTTTGCAGTTCCTTGCCATTGCACATGACAGGTTGTTGTGAGGGGTCCCTGCAGAATCTCTCTATCTCTGCCCTTAGGTCCCTCTGACCAGAGGGTTACGCTCCTTTCTTATATCCGGGAGGGGCTGGAGTGGTGACCAGCCGTGCTCACTGTAATGAATTGGGAACACTCACTTGGCATCTTTATGCAGGGTTCTAACTCTTGCTAAGAGGGTGGCTCGACAGAGCCCTGCTTCCTTACAGCTTATGTGGAAACGCTCCTGTTCTGGTACAATTTCTGTCTGCCATCACCTGTCCTTCTAGAGCTGGTATGAAAGTGAGCAAACCTGTCTCCTTCCAACAGCCTCTCTGCATCTGTGAAGCCACCCAGCTCATCCCTGCTTGAGTTTATCCCCTAGCAGGAAAAATGCAATGCACCTACAGTACGTGCCCTATGCATGGCAGGACCCCTGCTGTACCAGTGTCATGGGCATTGATCTAGAATGCTACCCAACTATTCTTTAGTAAGGGCTCCAACTCCTTCTGAGGGCGCATTATGAATTGTCTGTGTCTGATATATAGGGGATAATGTGCATTCATTTGTTTTATTCCTTGCAGCTCCCTGCAGCTGGTTTAAAATGGTGTTTTTGTGATGATTACCTAGGAAACTAATTTCGGAGAGCTTTTGATTGGTGAATGTGGGTAAAGCTTGAAATATCACAGTGCATGGAAGATACCGAGAAATTAAGGGTACAATTGCAAAGGTGACTTTTTGGGGTATATATTTTGAAGAAGACAGGACATTAAATGATAAGAACAAACTAATTTCTCATTTACCTGAGATTTCCAGCATATGGGAGGTGATGGTGCCAGATGATCATTTCTCATTATGGAAATAAAACGACAACAGTGTTCTACAGGAATGGACCAAAATGCTAATGCTCACAAGTGTGTTGGGGTAGAATGCTACTGTGTATCTGAGAAGAGCTGAGACCTCTGTGGTTGCACACGTTTGTGAGTCGTGTGTGAAGATGTGTATTATGAGTGCGTGCATAAGCATTTGTTGATGGGGATACATATTGTGTGTCTGTGCACGCATTAATTTGTGTGTGTTATGTATGCGTTTCTGTGTGTACAAGTACATGGAAAAGTGTGTTACATGCATGTGTGTGTGTGTGTGGGGCGAAGTACACATATGTGATTTCTGTGTGTTTCCCATTTCTCAGCTCTCTGAGCTGCTCCATCTTATATATGAAAGATATCATCAAAAGGCGCTTACAGAAGAAAAACAATGTCAAATGAAAAGCAGATGTTAAACGCCCCTCTGCCCTGCAGCAAACTGCTCTGTGGCGCGGTAACATTTCATTTACTCGAGATTTGTTATGGAAGGAGAAAAAATGCTTTAGATCTTGCCATAAACTGACAGGGCCACGCTGACAAACCCAGGGCTTGAATGTAACATCCCTGGGCCACCCCAGGCTGCCCACGGCATCGCACTGCGACACCAGATGGGCATTATCTGTCCACCTGCCAATCTGAGCGGTTCAATCCAAGAGCGGGGCACCTCGGTAGAGCCCCTGGGATGGACAGGTGGCTACACAGGTGTAACAATGCTGCCTCTGGCGAGACACTTCTGAGCAGGGCAATTACAGCCCAAGGCTGGGGTTTCTCCACTTCTAAGGGTATGTCTACACTACGGGATTACTCCGAATTTACAGAATTCGATTTTGGGCAACCGATTGTATAAAGTCGATTACATGCAGCCACACTAAGCACATTAATTCGGCGGTGTGCGTCCATGTACCGAGGCTAGCGTCGACTTCCAGAGCGTTGCATTGTGGGTAGCTATCCCATAGCTATCCCATAGTTCCTGCAGTCTCCCACGCCCATTGGAACTCTGGGTTGAGATCCCAATGCCTGATGGGGCCAAAAACATTGTCGCGGGTAGTTCTGGGTACATCCTCCCCCTCCCTCCGTGAAAGCAACAGCAGACAACTGTTTCGTGCCTTTTTTCCTGGGTGAACACTGCAGACTCCATACCACGGCAAGCATGGAGCCCGCTCAGCTCAAGACAGCAGTCATGAACATTGTAAACACCTCGCGCGTTATCATGCAGTTTATGCTGAACCAGAACCTGCAAAACCAGGTGAGGAGGCGGCGATGGCAGTGCGGCGACGAGAGTGATGAGGACATGGATACAGAATTCTCTCAAACCGCGGGTGTGACAATGCGGTTCTGGCGGAACCCAACTGAGAGTGCCAACTCAGGACAAATTGCTCNTTGCAACAATGATCTATATGGTCCCAGTTTATGTCAATAACGTCACAGCGGGTCCTGGTGCTTTGGAGATCATGTTGTTAATGGGGCAGGTTCTATCCGTGGAACACTGATTCTGGGCCCGGGAAACAAGCACAGACTGGTGGGACCGCATAGTGTTGCAGGTGTGGGATGAGTCCCAGTGGCTGCGAAATTTTGGCTTGTGTAAGGGCACTTTCATGGAACTTTGTGACTTGCTTTCCCCTGCCCTGAAGCACCAGAATACCAAGATGAGAGCAGCCCTCACAGTTGAGAAGCGAGTGGCGATAGCCCTGTGGAAGCTTGCAACGCCAGACAGCTACCGGTCAGTCGGGAATCAATTTGGAGTGGGCAAATCTACTGTGGGGGCTGCTGTGATGCAAGTAGCCAAAGCAAACACTGAGATGCTGCTATCAAATGTAGTGACTCTGGGAAATGTGCAGGCCATAGTGGATGGCTTTGCTGCAATGGGATTCCCTAACTGTGGTGGGCGATAGATGGAACCCATATCCCTATCTTGGCACCGGAGCACCAGGGCAGCCAGTATGTAAACCACAAGGGGTACTTTTCAATGGTGCTGCAAGCACTGGTGGATCACAAGGGACGTTTCACCAACATCGACGTGGGATGGCCAGGAAGGGTTCATGATGCTCGCGTCTTCATGAACACTATTCTGTTTAAATGGCTGCAGCAAGGGATTTACTTCCCAGACCAGAAAATAACCGTTGGGGATGTTGAAATGCCAATAGTTATTCTTGGGGACCCAGCCTACCCCTTAATGCCATGGCTCATGAAGCCGTACACAGGCAGCCTGGACAGTAGTCAGGAGCTTTTCAACTATAGGCTGAGCAAGTGCAGAATGGTGGTGGAATGTGCATTTGGACGTTTAAAGGGTCGCTGGCGCACTTTACCGACTCGCTCAGACCTCAGCCAACCCAATATTCCCATTGTTATTGCTGCTTGCTGTGTGCTCCACAATCTCTGTGAAAGTTAGGGGGAGACGTTTATAGCAGGATGGGAGGTTGAGGCAAATCGTCTAGCCACTGATTATGCGCAGCCAGACACCATGGCGGTTAGAAGAGCACATCAGGAAGTGCTGCGCATCAGAGAAGCTTTGAAAACCAGTTTCATGACTGGCCAGGCTATGGTGTGAAACTTCTGTTTGTTTCTCCTTGATGAAAACCTGCCCCCTTGATTGACTCATTCCCTGTAAGTAACCCACCCTCCCCCCTTTGATCATAGCTTGCTTTCAAAGGAAATAAAGTCACTATCATTTAAAAATCATGTATTCTTTATTAATTGATTATAAAAATAGGGAGAGAACTAACAAGGTAGCCCGAGTGGGGTGTGGGAGGAGGGGAGGAGGGAAGGAAAAGGCCACTTCAAAACTTGTTGAATGACAACCTTTTGCTTGGGCTGTCCACTGGGGTGGAGTGGCAGGGTGCACGGATCCTCCCCCCCCGCGTTCTTACACGTTTGGGTGAGGATGCTGTGGAACATGGTGAGGGGGGAGGGTGGTTATACAGGGGCTGTAGTGGCACTCTGTGATCCTGCTGCCATTCCTGAAGCTCCACCAGACGCCGGAGCATGTCCGTTTGCTCACGCAGCAGCCCCAGCATTGCATCCTGCCTCCTCTGATCTTCCTGCCACCACGTCTCATCTCAAGCATCTCTCCTCTTCTCACGTTGGTCCCTCATGTCCTCACGTTGGTCCCTCCTGTCCTCACGTTCACTGGCATCTTTCCTGTACTTTGATACCGAGTCCTTCAACTCATTCAGATGAGCTCTTTCATCGCGGGTCGATTCCATGATTTCAGAGAACATTTCGTCTCACATCCGTTTTTTTCGCCGCCTTATCTGAGATAGCCTTTGGGACGGATGAGGGAGGCTTGAAAAATTTTCAGCTGCGGGAGGGAAAAAAGGGAGAGAAGTATTTAAAAAGATACATTTTACAGAACAATGCTTTTACTTTTTCACGACGAACAACACTATTCACATTTCGGTACAAGGTCACATTTTGCATTTTAATATTGAGTGCCTGCGGCTTTAGTGTTAGAGATCACAGACGCAGGTCCGGGCAACAGAATTCAGCTTGCATGCGGCCATGGCAAGCCATTGTCTTTCGGCTTCTGCAACCTTCCTAAAAGCAGCGCCCTCCTTTCCCATACCAAGCAAAGCCCGTTGAGTGCTGTGGTTTTCCTGTTAACTTGCAGCAGCAGAAACCAAACTAACCCCCCTCCCATCCAATTCTTTGGGATGATCGCTTTACCCCTCCCCCCACCCCGTGGCTGGTATCAGGGAAGATCCCTGCTAGCCAAACATGAAAAGCTCAGTGCCAATGCCCCTTCCCCTCTACTCCCCCTCCCCCCCCGGCTTGGCTAACTGCAGGGAAGGATTTCTTTTCAGCCACAGGCAAACAGCCCAGTAAGAATGGCCATCTCTGTCCCCTTAATTAAATTCTGATATTTCAACCAGGTTACCATGAGTGATATCACTCTCCTGAGGTTAACACAGTGAGATAAAGAACGGATGTTGCTTGAATGCCAGCAAACACTGGGACCATATGCTGCCAGGCTTTGTCATGCAATGATACCAGATTACTTGCTACTAGCATGGCATGGTAAAGTGTCCTACCATGGAGGATGGAATAAGGCTGCACTGCCCAGCAACCTTCTGGAAGGCTTTTGGAGTACCTCCAGGAGAGCTTCATGGAGATGTCCCTGGAGGATTTCCACTCCATCCCCAGACACGTTAACAGACTTTTCCAGTAGCTGTACTGGCCGCGAATGCATCCCAAGTCCTCAGGGCAAATTAATCAATAAAAAACACTTGCTTTTAAACCATGTTTTATATTTACAAAGGTAACTCACCAGAGGTCCCTTCTATGGCTTCTTGGTCCGGGATAATGCCTTGGGAGGGTTGGGAGGCTAGTTCAGTCAGGCTGAGAAAAAGATCCTGGCTGTTGGGGAGAATGGAGTGCTGTGTGCTCTCCGCAAGCTCGTCATCCTCCTCCTCCTCCTCCCCATCTTCCCCGTCCGCAGAATCCTCAGGCATGGCTGAGAGTACCACGGTCAGAGGTGGGGTAGTGGTGGCGGCCCCCCCTAGAACTGCATGCAGCTCAGCGTAGAAGCGGCATGTCTGCGGCTCTGCCCCAGACCTTCCGTTTGCTTCTTTGGTTTCCTGGTAGGCTTGTCTGAGCTCCTTAACTTTCATGCGGCACTGTACTGAGTCCCTATTGTGGCCTCTCTCCATCATGCCCTTGGAGATTTTTTCAAATGTTTTGGCATTTCGTCTTTTGGAACGTAGTTCTGCTAGCACTGAATCCTCTCCCCATATAGCGATCGGATCCAGTACCTCCCATACGGTCCATGCTGGTGCTCTTTTTCGATTCTCAGACTGCATGGTTACCTGTGCTGATGAGCTCTGCATGGTCACCTGTGCCGATGAGCTCTCCACGCTGGGCAAACAGGAAATGAAATTCAAAAGTTCGCGGGGCTTTTTCTGTCTACCTGGCCAGTGCATCCGAGTTCAGATTGCTGTCCAGAGCGGTCACAATGGTGCACTGTGGGATAGCTCCCGGAGGCCAATACCGTCGAATTGCGGCCACAGTAACCCGAATTCGAAATGGCAATGTCGATTTCAGCGCTACTCCCCTCGTCGGAGAGGAGCACAGAAATCGATTTTAAGAGCCCTTTATGTCGAAGTAAATGGCTTCGTTGTGTGGACGGGTGCAGGGTTAATTCGGTTTAACGCTGCTAAATTCGACCTAAACTCGTAGTGTAGACCAGGCCTAAGGCACCAAACCAGCCAGACAGAGAGGTCTTCGGTTTTACCCCACTGGCTAACCACAAGTCACACAAGCAATTCCGTTAGCCACTCCAGTTTCCCAGTATCACCACCAGTGCCACTCGTTATGTGGACAAATGGTTATGAAAACCAATACCCCAGTAAAAGAAAAAAGGTTCTCCCGAGCCCAAAGGGCCAAGCCCCAGACCCAGGGCAATATACAAATCAGATCTTACTCACAAATCACGCTGTTGCCAACCCTTTAGAATCTAAAGGTTTATTCATAAAAGGAAAAAGATAGAGATGAGAGCTAGAATTGGTTAAATGGAATCAATTACATACAGTAATGGCAAAGTTCTTGGTTCAGGCTTGTAGCAGAGATAGAATAAACTGCAGGTTCAAATCAAGTCTCTGGAATGTCCCCAGCTGGGATGGGTCATCAGTCCTTTGTTCAGAGCTTCTGTTTGTAGCAAAGTCCCTCCAGAGGTAAGAAGCAGGATTGAAGACAAAATGGAGGGGTTTCCAGGGCCTTTTATATCCTCTGCCATGTGGCTTGTGCGTCCTTTGTCTCAAATCCAAGCTGCCCAGCCATGCCTTGAAAGCCTTAGAGTTCTGTCCATAGGCATGTCCCTGCCTTGCTGAGTCACAAGGCGTATTTGCCTTCGCTCAATGGGTTAATTGTATAGCTGATGGTCCTTAAGGGGCCATCAAGCAGGCTAGGCAGATCTGACACCAACTTGTCTGGGTTGTCACCCAGAAGCAGAGCACAAGTTTGAAATACAAACAGTATAGAGCCAATCCTTGTAACTTTAAATACCAAAACGATACATGCATATAGACAGCATAATAATAATCAGCAAATCATAACCTCCTCATAGACACCTCACTTGACCTCCCCTGTACAAGATTTGGTGCCACTATATCACCACGGTTGCAACCATGGTCTATACGGTCACAGTTCGTGTCAATTTCAAAATGGCTAAGACCAGCTAGAAGCTGAGTCAGTGACATCACAAGCAACTCAGCCAATGATCAGACAGCTAGCGTTAGCTCATAGGGATGGAGTTGGCTTGGGATTGTCTCACATTTTGCAAAAGCAGTTGAGGGAGCTGGAGCCAGCGTGAGCAAGGGGGAGGAAGGTGCTACATGCCATGGGAGGAGGGGAACCGATGCCATGATGCAATGGGGTTGTGGCAGCAGGGGAGGAAATGCAAACAATTGGCCAGGCTGGAATGGAGGAATGTAAAGAAGAGCTACTATTGTTAACTGCGCAAGCCCCACCTAAAGGAGAATCACACTAGCAGTATAGGGCCTATGACTTATAGGTGAGCAGTTCTGAGTCCATCCCGTGGAGGGCAGTGGTGCATATACACACTTGCCAGTTTAGTTGGGCATTGAGGCAAACCTGCGGGTCTGATTCTCCATTGCCTTGCACCTTGTGAAGCCATTTACATCTGCCCCAGATGGATCAATGTCTTCTCACAGTTACACAGGCAACAATCCAGAGTGACTCCTGGTTGGATTTACACTGAGAGCACCGCGCGTTAAATAACAGAAGGGGAAAAGACAGAAAGGGCCGCAAACTCCAGGGACTTGCAAATCCCAACAAATAGATTTGGAGGAACCTAAGGTCTGGTCTATATGTAAAAGTTATTTTGGTATAGCTTCGTCGGTCAAAACTACTGCCCTACCGATGTTGCTATGCTGATCCAGCCCCCGGTTTAAATGCAGCTGTGTCGCTGGAAGAATACTTCCATTGATGTAGCTGGCAGACTTCAGGGAGATGGTGTTCCGACAGCGATGGGAAAACCTCTTCCGGCGGTGTAGGCTGTGTCTCTGCTACAAGTAATGCTGGCACAGTTATCGCCGATCCCGTCTCCGGAGAGAAGACATACGCTGACCTAGGAACTCAAGGAGGTGTACGTGTTCCCAGGCTGCAGCCACAGAAAGGTGAACAAGTTCATTCTTCTTTATCTGGGGAATTTTAACACACAACATCCTCCCCGTTCATTATTTATCGGTGTCAGGGATTTTAAACGAGCAAGTCCAGCGCTAATTTGGAGATATTTATTCTGAAGCCTGTCACATCGGAATGATCGAATTTGGCCTGTAAGCGCCATATGTGCTGGTTTCTTACGGGGGTGGGAGTGCGGGGGGAAGCCAGTAATTATCTGCAGCAGGAAGGATCAAAATTCTAATGCCATATGTTCATTACTGATTCCACTAGCTCAAATCTATCTCCCCGTCAGGCACGGTGATGAATGGGGCTCGGTGCTGGCAAAGACTTTCAATCCCCCCAGCTGAAATAAACACGCCAGCTAGATGGGAGATTTTGTTTCCCAAAAGTGGATTCAAACTAGTCCCCTCTGGTGAGACAGATTTTTCCCCCCTCTGTCCCCCTTCTTTCGGTGTCCCACATCGTTGTTGGAGCTCAGAGGATCGGTGGGGACGGCATGGTGCAGCAGTGTGCTATAAGAAGCAATTGGGTTTCCATCCTGGCTCTTTCTATCTATGGTCCTTAACGAGGGTTGCCAACACTCCTGGTTTGGCCAGGAGTCTCCCGGAATCGGGCTCCATCTCCTGGAGGCTATTGAAGCCAGTCTGGGAAATTTTAGGCCACTAAAAGTCCGGCGGTGCAGCGGAGCTAAGGCAGGCTTTCTGCCTGCCCTGGCCCCGCACCGCTCCTGGAAGCAGCTGGCACATCCCTGCGCCCCTTAGGGCGGGTGGCCAGGGGGTCTCCACACGCTGCCCCCACCCCAAGCACCGACTCCGCAGCTCCCATTGGCCAAACTCCCTCCCAGAACCTGCACCCTGTATCCCTTCCTGCACCCCTACCCCCTGCCCCAGCCCTGAGCCCCCTCCTGCACTAAAACTCCCTCCCAGAGTTCACACCCCTCACCTCCTCCCACACACCAATCCCCTGCCCCAGCCCTGAGCCCCCTCCCACACCCAAACACCCCATGCCCCTTCCTTCACCCCAACCTCCTGCCCCAGCCCTGATCCCCCTCCTGCACCCAAACTCCCTCCTAGAGTCCACATCCCGCATCTCCTCCCACACCCCAACCCCCTGCCCCTGCCCGGTAAAAGTGAGTGAGGGTGGGGGAGAGCAATCAACGGAGGTGGGGGGGTGGAGTGAGTGGGGTGGGGCGTTGGAGAAGGGGTGGGCAGGGGCGGAACCTTGGGGAAGGGGGCGGCACAAGGCTGTTTGGGTTTTTGTGATTAGAATAGTTGGCAACCCTCTCCTTAGATGCCCCTCACCACTGCAGTATCCGAGCACCTCACAATCTCTACTGGATTCACCCTCACAGCACCCGGGAAGTGGGCGAGTCTATTTTACAGAGGGAAAACTTGCAAGTCCCAGACTGGTGCTCTGATCGCTAGTCCATCCTTCCACTACAGGAGAGGGCCTGGCTGGGGCCTGGTCCCAGCCAGGACTCCAGGAGCGCCTGCATGCTGATACTGGTCAGCATTGGCCAAGGAGTGCGAGAGGACCCCTTTGACACGCTCTTCCTCTGTGGCTTTGGGAGGGGCAAGGAGCCTCAGTTTCCCTGTCTGGAAAAGGCAGAGCTGCTGCGTGTCACACACCCGTTCCCACACCACGTCAGGCCTTGAAAAAGGGGGACAGGTGTGCCTAGGCCTCCTGCTGGCCCCTCTGCACGGGGGCGCGTTTCCCCCCATGAGAGGCTGAGGATGAATGTTGCCCCTGGGCAGAGGGCCCAGCACGAGGCCTTGGCACCGCTCAAACCCTCCTCTGTGGCCTCACGTGGGCCGTGAGTGGGCAGTGGCCTGGGGCGGGCGCTCAGAACGCCCCTGACGGCAGACGAGGGCTGCTGTGTCCCCGGGCGTGGGGGATGAAAAGCCCCAAGCCTGACAGTTGGGTGGCTAACGACGGAAACTTGAATTATGCTGAAGAAGGGTCTGCAGTGTCCTTTTTTCTGTCACCCCCCACCCCTCCCCACAGCACACATGATCCCCCATCCTCTCCCAGCAGGCTCCTCCTCACCCCTTTCCCCTTGTGCTCCTCGCTGCAAACCCTGACCCTCCTGGGCAGCTCTGCTCCGCGAATTCCCTCCCGCAGATGTTATGGCTGATTGGCGGTAGGATTATCTGGGCTGGTGTAGCACTAAAATTAATGATATCCGACAACAGCGGAGAGACATCAGTTCCAGATGTGGCATTAGGATTAAAAACCACATAAATGAGACCATAATCTAATATGTTAATGCCACAGCACAATGGGCTGGCACTAGCAAATGATTCATATCGTCACATGCTGGCAGCCAGGGTTGTTACTTGCAAGAAAATCTCCGGCTGTGAAAGAAAGGAAAGAGAATCCTTAGCATTTCACGCACGTTCCCGGTGGGTGAGGAGCTCCCCGGGAGAGCTCGGAGCCAAAAAAACAACCACCAGTCATTAACAACAGGAATCCATCTAGAACAACCGCTTCACCGGTCACTGGATGGCAGCCACCATTGGGGAGGAACATGGCAGTGCCCACGAATACTACATGACTGGTTAGAAGAGAGAAAGATATTGCAGGGGGAATAATACCGAACCCTTTTCAGAAGCAGATCTCAAAGCACGTCACTATCTTTAGTTATCCTCACAACACCTCTGGGAAGAAGGGCAGTGCTATTCTCCCCATTCTACAGATGGGAAACTGAGGCACACAGCAGCTACATGACTCACCCAAGATCATACAAGGTGTCTGTGGTAAACCAGCAAATTGAACCTATGTCTCCCAACTCCTAGACTTGTATTTTAAGAACAGCCAGACTGGGTCAGACCAATGGTCCACCTAGCCCAGTAACCTGTCTGCCGACAGTGGCCAATGCCAGGTGTCCCAGAGGGAATGAACAGAACAGGCAATCATCAAGTGATCCATTCCCTGTGGTCCAGTTCTAGTATTTGGCAGTCAGAGTCTTAGTAACACCCAGAGCATGGGATTGCGTCTCTGACCATCTTGGCTAATAGCCATCGATGCACCTATTCCCCAGGAACTTCTGATTGTTTTTTTAACCCAGTTATTCTTTTGGCCTTCACAACATCCCCTGGCAGTGAGTTCCACAGGTTGACTGTGCATTGTGGGAAGAAATACTTCCCTCTGTTTATTTTAAACCTGCTGCCTATTCATTTCATTGGCTGACCCCTGGTTCTTGTGATATGTGAAAGGGTAAATAACACTCCCCTATTCACTTTCTCCACCCCAGTCATGATTTAACAGACCTCTGTCACATCCTCCCTTGGTTGTCTCTTTTCCAAGCTGAACAGTCGCAGTCTTTTTAATCTCTCCTCATACGGAAGCTGTTCCATCCCCCTAGTCATTTTTGTTGCTCTTTTCTATTTTTTTGAGATGGGGTAACCAGACCTGCACTCAGTATTCAAGGTGTGCATTATGATATTGACTGTCTTATTATCTATCCCTTTCCTAGTGATTCCCAACATGCTGTTCGCTTTTTTCACTGCTACCTCACATTAAGCGGAAGTTTTCAGAGAACTATCCACAATGACTCCAAGTTCTTTCTTGAGTGGTAACAGCTCATTTAGCCCCATCATTTTATATGTATAGTTGGGATTATGTTTTTCAATGTGCATTACTTTGCATTTATCAACATTGAATTTCATCTGCCATTTTCTTGCCCTGTCACCTCATTTTGTGGGATCCCTCTGTAGCTCTTCACAGTCTGCCTGGGACTTAACTACCTTGAATAATTTTGTATCATCTGCAAATTTTGCAACCTCACTGGTTACCCCTTTTTCCAGATCATTTATGAATATGTTGAATAGGACTGGGCCCAGTACAGACCCCCGGGGGACACCACTCCATTCTGAAAACTGACCATTTATTCCTACCCTTTGTTTCCTGTTTTTTAACCAGTTACTGATCCATGAGACGACCTTCCCTCTTATCCTATGACGACATAGTTTTCTGAAGAGGTTTGGTGAGGGACCCTGTCAAAGGTTTTCTGAAAGTCCTAGTACACTATACCCACTGGATCCCCTTTGGCCACATATTTTTTGACTCCCTCAAATAATTCTAATAGATTGGTGAGGCATGATTTCCCTTTACAAAATCAGTGTTGGCTCTTCCCGAACAAATCATGTTCATCTGTCTGATAATTCTCTTCTTTACTATATTTCAACCAATTTGCCCGGTACTAATCAGGCTTACCAGCCCGTAATCGCCTCAAGAGCTTTTAAAAAAAATTGGCATCACCTTAACTATCCTCCAGTCATCTGGTCCAGAGGTGGATTTAAGCGAGAGGTTACATACCACAATTAGTCGTTCTGCAATTTCACATTTGAGTTCCTTCAGGACTCTTGGGTGATACCATCTGATCCTGGTGACTTATTACTGTTTAATTGATCAATTTATTCCCAAACCTCCTCTAGTCACACCTCAGTCTGGGACAGTTCCTCAGATTTGTCACCTAAATAGAATGTCTCAATTAGACTTCCACACTTGACTTGCCAGAGTTTATGGTCCTTTTTTAAAGGATGCCGTTTTGTCTAACTTCCTCTTTTACTCTGTTGTTCAGTCACGGTGGCATTTGTTTGGTCCTCTGACTATAATCATGGGACGCATCAACAGGGGAATCTCCGGTAGGAGCAGAGAGGTGATTTTCCCTCTGTATCTGGCACTGGTGCGACCGCTGCTGGTCCTGTGCCCGGCTCTGGTGTTCACAATTCCAGAAGGATGTTGAGAACCTGGAGAAGGTAGAGACAACAGCCACGAGGATGATGAAAGGATTAGAAAACCTGCCTTATAATGATAGACTCAAGGAGCAAAATGTATGTAGCTTAACAAAGGGAAGGTTAAGGGGTGACTGGAAGGATACGACCTTCGTCTGCAGCCATGTTGTAAGGCCTAAAGCCTAAGGCCGTCGTCTGCAGCCAGATTAAAAGAGCGGCCGAGCAGCAGCATTAGCGGAGAAGCAGGAAGTCACCTCCTCACATTCCATCTACATTACATTAAAACACTGTCAGATCCGGCTGTGAAGAAGGAGACCCCGTCCTAATGGCCCCACTATCACCAGATACAGAAACACATCTTAAGATGGCTAAAGGACACGTAGCATCTGTCTGGCAAGAAATCACTTGTCAATGGCTGTGGTTGTGAAATCCTCATTTCTTTATTGTTTTATCTTTATAGTCCTCACTTCCCTATTGTTTGTCTGTCTGGTCTCCCTCGCTGGGCTCTGAGGTCCAGTCCCAGACGCAGGCAGGGTTTCCTGCCCCCCCCCCCCCCCCCGAAGCCTGCTGTTCGCCTGGTTTTACCCGCCCTGCTCCCTGGTGTCATGGTCCTGATGGAGCCTTTTTTCCCCTGCAGTGTCCACCAACGTAGCTGGTGCTCCGCAAGCTTTCCCCTGTTCTGCAGCCACCTTCTGCCCTTTGTAGAGAAGTGTCCGATTCCCCTCAGGTGGGCTCATCCCGTAACCAGGGCTGGTTTGGCTCCCGGCTCTGCAGCCCCTGGGGCAAGGCACACTGGTGCCCTCTGCTTTTTCCCCAAACAGTCCTCAGGGCTTAACAAATCCAACATCTCTCTCTGTACCAGCCTCTCCTCCACCCTGAGACGCTGATATCCAGCTGGACCTCTGACACCTCAGACACGTCTGCCCTCCATGTCATTCTGTCAAATGCAGCCATCAGATGTGTCTGGCAAGAGCTGTGCTCCAGAGAGCCCGGCTGCTTAGTGCTCAGAGCTGCAGAAACCCTTAGGGGCTGGCGATTCCGTCCCCGCTGGGTAACTTCGGTCCTTTTACGGAAGATCGGTGTTTGCTTTAGAGGGGAAGTAACTGCTAGGATCACTCATCTTTTCTTGCTCAAAGAGCGGTGTTACTGTTACGTTTGGTTTCCTGCAACTCTTCTGTCCTCTTCCCACATTTACCCTGACTGCCGGTGGCACAGTAAGTTCATGACGTGGGACCCCAGGAGGTATATTCGCCGGATTAGCTGGGTAGGTTTCCATCCTCTGAGTATTCCCTTCCATGATCTGAATCCATGACAAATTCATTCCGTTTTTCCTTATCTGTCCAAACTGTTCTGTCTTTGTTTTTCTTGCCAGACACAGACAAAATTCCAGATCTTGCCCATTTTCTGAGTCCTGGTTAATTTCATCCCCATCTGCATTTAGTGAGGCACCTGCTTTCTCCTGAGAATGTTTTCTCCCGAAGATATTGATAACAATTCTGCCTGCTCCTATAGGGTGCCGTTCCCCCACTAGCCGTGTGCCGGCCTTTTCTTTTCCCTCCGGGCACCTCCTTGTTAAAAAGATATAGGAAAAAATGATCAGCAGATCGGGGGGAGGGTGGCAGCTCAGCGAAGAGCCACTAAAACGACAAGGGGAGCGTGAGGGATTGATTTGAAAGGAGTCATGAACAGCCCTACACCTGCAGAGCCGGGCTAAGCCTGACTGCAGGGGGAACATGGGAGCCACCTGCAAGTAGCTGAAGAGTGTAAACACCCATCAGGGGCAGGAACTGCTTAACAAGATGTATGGGGGGGGCCAGGGGGGAGTTGAGGAGGAGGAACGGGATGGAGTGAGTTAGGCGGATCATCCGGAAGAACTGCTTGAGGGCGAGATGTATCAGGCTGCAGGGGAGTTTCCCAAAGGGTAGTAGCAGGAGCCCCATCACTTGGGGAAATAGACAAGTCCCATGACTTAGACTGAAAATCACACTTGGCCATACAGGGAGCAATGCTGCCTGGGCAGAGATGGGCCAATCAAGGCCCAATTCATTGGCTTCCCCCATCTCTAACGGCTTTGATCCAAGGACACCGAGGCAGCTGCATGGCACAAAACCCAAGAAGAACATAATGACTAACTCGGAGGCTGTGCATTTGCTCTAAGGGAACGGTGCAGATTCAGATCTGGAAATCGGGCGCTACCGGGGCTTGCTTTAAAACAAACCTCCAGGCGGATGGGGCTGGAGATCTCCATTGGGTTCCCAACAGGGCGTCACTAAAGCTGCCGCTGCTGCCGGCAGTGAATGGTCCCCGCCTTGGCACCCTCTGCAGAAATGCTGAGCAATGGATGGCCCTTGCCACTCGCTTTGGCCTGGCCAGGTCCGGGGTGAGGAGGCTGGGCTGGCGACCGAGTGAAATCGGCCCTGCTGCAGCCAACTGCGGGGTGCTGCAGAGAGCATCTGTCCCCAGAGCGGTTCATTCAGCGCCTCGTGCAATTTAAACAAAATGAAGGCATTAAAAAGAGCCTTTGTGTCAATCCGTTGAGCACTGGCCCCTGGCCAGGCCTCAGCTCTTTGCTGATGTGTTGACGCCCATGCAAGGCTGCTGCCGGCTTGCAATACAGAAGACCCAAGGGAGGCTCAATGCTAGAGGAGCATCTGTCCCTGACTGCTCTGCTCACCCGCCAGCGTCTGACTCTGCGGGGAAACGTCTTCCGGCCTTTCCGGCATGTGCCTCTCTGCCGTGGGCTGCGCTTCATGCGTCCCACATCGCTGGGGCAGTAGCAGTGACCCGCGGGGACCACGTCTCCTCTCCATCGCGTGTCTGAGCGGAGAGAGCCGGTGTCAGTCACGCAGGCAGCTTGGGGGTCCTTATACTGCCCTCCCTTGACAAGATCTGAGTGGCTGGAGGAGAACAAGGCCTAGTTACTTCTGTAGAAAGGAGCCTGTCCCTGCTGAGGGCTGGACCCAGCCACGTTAGGAGGGAAGCTGGAGAAGACTCTCCGAGGGGGGCATTTCCCAGCAATACGGAGCACATCCCGTCCTGCGCTCTCGAACCGCCTTAGCAAACTGGGTATCATCAGCCCCACTTTACAGAGCCACTTTACAGGGCCCTACGGCAAACCTGCGGCAGAGCCAGGATCGGGGTTTGTAGCCTCCGAGGGCCTCCAGACACAAGGGTAAGGGGGCTGCCTGGCCCTTTCCCAGGGCCGGTGTCTGAGCGGCTCCAACGGGCGGGGCGGCGCTGGAAGGAGGATGCTAGGGCAGGAATTCCCAGGCTTCCCAGGGCACCTGACTTGTTCCAAGTGCTTCTGTGAGCCCTACGCCTGGTCCCAGTGGGCCAGTCCCCGAGGCCCTGGCTCGGTTTCGACGCAGGCAGATTCCTCCTGGAGTCAATGGGAGCCTGGCCCGGGGAAGGACCCCGCTGAGGCTCAGGAAGCCCCCTCAGGACTTAGCCCAATGGACTTGACCAGCTTTGTGAGTTTCCTGAAGAAGCAAAGTCTCCCTGGTCCTGGTTGGGCTTCAGTCAGGCGCCCAGGCAGGGCTGACAGAATGCCTGTCTCACGGCCTCAATTTCCCCTCCGTGGAAGCTCGATACTTCCTTCCTCCTGCACGGCTTCTCGCTTGTTCGTTTAGCTCATGAGTGCTTCAGGGCAGGGCCCGTCTCTTGCTCCATGTTTGGACAACAGGGCCCCGATCTCAGCCCCCCGGTGATGCTAACAGCAATAAACTGATGCATGTTCTGGGATTGTCTAGAAAATCATTCGGGCCAACAAACCCCATACAGCCGCCGCACCCCCTGGCATTTCAGCACTGGACACTGACTAGAGAATCTGGTTGATCCTCATTTGCACTTGGCTAGTACATCCATTCACACATGGACTTGTCAGGGACCAAGCAAGATAGACAGATAATCGCCAGACCTAGCAAACATGCCAGCGTCTCTCCCCTTCTCAGAACGGAGCCCTGCTGAGCTCCCATACAGCATGGAGACTTCACTCCCTTTCACAAAACACACCAGGCTTGTATCTTTCTAAATAATCACCGCTAAACAGCCTCCCGGGGATGAACAGGAAGAGGACAGAGTGCATTCTCCGCTGCATTAGCCTGGCTTTTTGATTGTGCGTATTGGTTTGTTTTCTAGCGTCAGTAATTCCCGACGGCTGTCCCAGGCATTAGTGTGAGTTAGTTGGGGGGAGAGTCAGGACGTCCGGCTTCTTTTTGTGAGTCTTCTGCTGAACTGACTGCGCTGCCGCCTCGGGCAAGCCCGTGACCGCCCTGCCTCAGTTTCCATATTTGTAAGATGGAATCAGTAGCACAGAGGCCAGCTCCCCTGGGTCCCAATCCTGCACCTTCTCCCCCTTTCTTCCGTTCGGTACGCACTACGGCTGCGTGCGGCTCTAGCTGATGGGGGTCTGGCTGCACCGCTTCCCGCGTGGGAGACAAACTCCTGCTCACGGGGCTCGGCTAGCGCCCTGTAAACAGCAGTGCCCATGTTAGACTCAGGTTAGCCTCCTGACCTCAGATCCAGGGGGTCAGGTGGGCTGGAGAGCCTGAGCCGCTCCCTAAACCGCGTCCCCACTCGCGTGAGTCTGTCTGCCCCAGATGGGGCGCTCGCTGCTGAAGCCAAAGTTTGAGCTATGAGCCCACCCAAGGCCTCAGCAGTGGCTGTGCAGAAGGACAGATGCCCATCTAAAGACATGGCAGTCGCTCTGCGTCCGCATACAAACCAGTGACCAGGTAGAAATCCACAACTGTCACATGCTACCCACCCCACGTCAAAGCTTCACAGCCTCCTGCTCTGGAAACAACTCCCCCTACAACCTGAGGTGAAGGAAAATCTCCATTAGCCGCCTAGGGTCTATGAAACACGTAGGCACCGCTGCTCTTGCCCAGCAGGGGGCCGTGCTGCGCACGCACGTGCGCACACACTTGCTAGTCAGCTCACTTCTGCTGTTCAAAGTTTAATTAACAGCCCCCTGCAGGAGGTAGGTAAGAATCGAGCTCCTTTAGAAGCGGAGGCAAAACCCAGAAATTAGCTCATAGCTACTCAGTGGCAGACTCGGGATTCAAATGCAGGGCATCCGGCCTCTTCACCCTGAGCTCACTCCTCCAGACACAGCTGCCAGCAGCTCCTCCCACGAGCGAGGAAAAATAAACCTCCCATTCTAGCAGCGTCCTGAGGTGCACAGGTCGCAGCGGGCCCCACCTGCTCCGTTTATTAGCATGTCAAACCTGAAATATTTCCATGGAAACAAAAGATCCTCCCAACCTCTGTTGCCATGAAAAACAAAAATCCTCCCCCAGGAATAGTGGAGGAATTGGGAAAACAGGATGATTACGATCAAATCCAAGAGACACTGAGGGCATCGGTTTGATTTGTGCTGTCTAAACGTTAATCAGAATAATAATGCCTATTGAGACAGCTGGTTTAAAAGGCTTGATGTAGAAGTAAAAATTCCAATAAAACTCTATTAGCCCATCCCCATTACGCTAATGGTGCCTACTGCTAAAAGCTCCCTTCTATAGACATTCGTATTAATGGGCTAATTACAGGAAATAAAATCCGGGGCTGAACATTACTATGTAGGCTGATTAATTCGGCACGGTCATCTCTATTTTTTTGATTTAATGAATGCATTTCTTGATGTGCCAACTCTTTGTCTTGACTGGGATTTTTGTGACAATTTTCAACTTATTTAGTTGAAAGCAAAAGGAGAGAAAAAATGAATCTCTACATCAACTCTTCCGCTGGAAAGAACATTTTTTAAATGCACATGTCAAAACCTGGGAACAGACAAAGAAACCCACTCGTCACTGGTGCAGAGGTGAAAGGATGATAGCCCACAGCTATTGTACAATGTAACGGCCATGCCCCCTCCCCCCCCGTGAGCGCCTCCTTCTGGGGGTGGTGGTGTCTGCAGTCTTTAAGCAGTCCTGGCCCTGGGTATTGGGCCGTATCCCCTTCCTCCCTGGAGGCAATGGTTTCACCCTCTCTGGGCCCTTTTGGCCCCAGTTGGGCCACTAAGTAGTTCAGATCCCCCTCCCATTGATAAACCTGAGTAGCCCTGCCCCCTGGTTAAGGGTTGATGGGTGCTAAAAGGCTTAGGATCACAGCCTCGTTAAGAAGCTCTCAGCTCTCAGCCTTGCCTAGCAGGCCGCTAGGCTCAGCACCCACATGGTCAGCACACGGTCCCCCAAACAAACAAACAAACAAACAAAGCACATGGTATATTTCAGTCAAGCAGCAACCACCCTGGATACACACACTACAGACAACAAACTTACCCCAAGGGTCACGTAATCGCTCCTCCTTCACCTGGAGAACTCCCTCGCAAAACTCCCCTGTTAGCCGCTCCTGTTTGCTAGCTCCTATTGTAGGCCACCTTTGCCAGAGGATGTTGTGAAGGCCAAGACTACAACAGGGTTCAAAAAAGAGCTAGATAAGTTCATGGAGGATAGGTCCATTGATGGCTATTAGCCAGGATGGGCAGGGATGGTGTCCCTAGTCTCTGTTTGCCAGGGAATGGGCGACGGGGGATGGATCACTTGATGATTCCCTGCTCTGTTCATTCCCTCTGGGGCACCTCGCACTGGTTACTATCAGTAGACAGGATACAGGGCTAGATGGACCTTTGGTCTGACCCAGTCTGGCTGTTCTTATGTCCTAGAGAGAGAGAGAACAGGTGTGGCAAAGAGAGTAGCTATGGGAAGGTGGGAGCTGGGGGTGAAACAAAAGGGGGAAGAAAGTTGAAGGTGAAGAAAAGGGCGGAGGAGGAGAAGCAGGGGGAAAGGAGAAAAGAAACAGCACAGAAGATAGAAGAAGGAGGAGTGGAGAGAATCTAGCTACCCAAGCCATCTCGCATGCCTCACTTTGGCCTCCCCTTCCTCACCAAAACTACCCCCTCCAGCCAACCCTTTCCCAGGACACTTTGAAAATCTGGTCATCTGAGACAACAGGGCCTTGTCGATAGTAACCTTGATTTTCACGCCGGGCTCTGCTTTGGTAGCTACTGTGAGTTTAGATGGGACGAGGGTGGGGCAGAGGGTCTTTGCATGCTCAAGTTCCAGGGTGTTGATCAGGTCTAGGAATCAAGTGGGAGGCAAAGGCAGGAGCATGTGCAGCACAGGGCAACCTGGGTCTAGCCCAACATCTGGAGAAGCAGGGGAGTGGTCAAGGCTGCGACTCCCTTGCAGTTTTTCAGCATCTCCCAACCTGAAATTTGACCTCCTGTCGCTGTGTCGGATGGGGGGTGGTACTGTATTGTATTATACCCACTGGGTGGGGCCGGGTTCTGGTAGCTGGGGGCTGCAGGGACCAAGGTCCATCTGCCCCTCTTAGGAACATATTCCAGCTCAAGCCAGATGACGTGCCCCAGGCCCCAGAGTGGCAGGCGCTGTGCAAACTGCCCGCCTCAGACACCTGAAATCCGCCATTATTTTAGGGGCGTGTGTGTCTCTCTCTCTTCCATCCTGGAGCAAGCAAGAGATGGCAAGCTGTGCCCGACCCACGCAAACTGGGAGCACTGGCAGGAACACCAGCAGCTAGTCTTGCTCTACCTGTCTCGCTGCAACCCCAGCAAGCGATAAGAGAAAGCATCCCAGTGATGAAAACACTGACATTAATCAAAGCTCTAAATAGAACATTCAAAATATCCCCTCCCCCCGCTTTCTTTCTGTGCTCTGCTAAATCCTGCCAATGGGGAAGGAGACAACATCTCTGGTACAAGCGGTTGGATGCCGTCTTTGCATTTTTCTGGCTCTTGCATTCCCACAGGTGTCCCCGTTTCTTTTCTTTAGAAACGGCCCCTTTGATTTACTTGGCTTCCAGCACATTTTAATTATCTCTCAGCTCCCATTGTCTGGCAAGGGGAAGCGGCCAGAGATTCCATCGTCGCACAGATCAGGCACGGCGGGGCAGAACCTACATTCAAATAAAGAATCATTTGTCAAAATTCTCCGTTCCTGAGACTGGGCTTCTGACTGTGTGTGCGCTGCTTTGTCTGTAAAGACTCAAATCCGTAGCCGCTTTGGCGGGTGTGTTCTTGTGCCGTTTCCCTCAAGGTCAGAGCTGACAACACTGGCCAGCTTGGGAGGTTGTGAACTGCAGGCCACATTAAGATTAAAGCAGCAGCATCTTATACATGATGAAAAGATGCCAGCTGGAAAGGAGCTAAAGAAATTGCAGGATGAGCGTCAGCTCCAGATATCACCTTTGGTTTAGCTTTTCATTTACAACAATTATCAATAATTATTATAATCAGCTCATTGAGCGGGACCCCAAGATTAAAACCCGATTCCCGGGTCTTGGTAATTACTGCATTTACCGGCTATTAGTTACACCAAAAGTTGTGGCTATCAGGTACATCTTCAGGGCACTGTAAGATAAATGGAAGTCATGCGGTGGCGCTATTGCGGATCATGTTACACATGCTGTATAGGAGATAGCGCTTGAAGAAATGCTTCGGGTAAACTGTGGTGCAGTACTGTTGAGATGCTAGTCAAGTTTGTTCCATCTGAGTGTCTCTGGCTGGGTTGTTCACAGCTATATCACAGCCACTGCCCGTGGGTTAACTGCCAGTGAGCAAACGAAACTTTACACAGAGTCAAAACATTTCAGGCACAAATATTCGATTAACGATTTAGTGATAAATACAAGCAGGGGTGTCTTGCTCAGCTCACCCAGAACTCCAGCCGCTGTGTTACGGCTCTGCCGTAGCAAGAGAGAGCTTTGCTACTGCTATGCTATTGTCAAGGCTGATTCCCCACTCTGGCACTTCGAGTGCAGAAGGTGGGGGCCCGCAAGGACGCTAAAAATTAATACTGGTCACTCCAGGCTGGTATTAAACTCCCAAGGTCACAGCTTCTCTCTGACCGGGGCTGGGTAGATGCTGCCATCATCCAAGTGCAGAACTACTTTGAGAGCCCAGGAAGGTGCACTTGGGAATTCCTTCCTGTGGGGCACCCTCAAGCCCTTTCACTCCCCATCCCAGGGAAGAGCTGAGAAAGAAAACAAAGGAAATCAGCTGTTGCCACCAGCTAATTAAATAACATTTGCACAAACCTCTTAAGCCACAAAAATCCAACCCTGTTCTTAAAAAAGGTAAATTTTATTAACAAAAAAACAAAAAAACAAACAACAACAAAAACCAACCATCTGGGAACTCAGGCTATTGCTAGATCTTAAAAGAGCAACAACAAGGATTAAGCACCAAGAACAACTTTCTTGGGATCCACCTTAAAGGTTACAAGCAAAACAAAAGCCCCTGGGGTTAGCACAGAGGAATCCACAAGCCATAATGAAATAAAAGGGATAAACCTAATCACGTCTCCCTAGACATTTCCTCATTTACCTACATAGCTGGGGTTTTACATGCGTCGTTTCTAGGTATGATCCTGATGATTTTTCATACCTGGCCCAAGCTTCTTACAGCATAACTGCTGCCCTGTCCGCCTCTCCCCGGGAGAACAACAACAGACAGACAAAAGGGGAGTCTTTTTTCTATTTTAAAAAGTTCTAGCCTTCCCATTGGCTCTTTTGGCCAGCTGCTCACTCACTTCCCTTTACCTATGCAGCAGTGAGACTTTTTAACCCTTTACAGGTAGAGCAATTAGAGAACAGCTACTAAGAGGGATTTTATAGGTACTGGCTGGGTGGGTGGCCATAAAAGGGAGCTACCCCCTTTCATTTATCACACCTATACATCAGTGCCCTGGAGCACCAGCTTGTCTGTCTGGCCAGCAACTCTTCTGGACTCTGCCAGTCCAAACCTGGCCTTGCAGGTTCTAACCAGTGAACCCCAATTCCTGAGCTCCCCAGAAACATCTCCCGGCCATGTCCTGTCCCTCTCCCTGGATACACAGAAGTTATTAAGTGTGTTGCCTCCAAGGAGACAGAGCACACACCAGCCTGTTGGTTCAGCTGAGGCCTTCACCCTTCAGTTTAATCCCCGGCACTCAGATGTTTTTGTAATAAAACAAGAATGGGCTTATTATTAGGAACAGAGACTGAAGCGCTAATAAGGAAGAATAGAAGACACAGTTTATGGGCACAATTAAAACAAAACAAAACACGCTTTCCAGTGACTAAATCTTAACTTAGGCGAGTTACAATCTTTGTCTAAGCAGGTTTCTCACCACTGGTCAGTTCTAGCTCCTCTTGGTGTTCAGGCCAAGAGGATTGACTTTTCATGAGCTCAAAGCGTGCGGCTCCCCCTTCATCCCCTAGGTTATGGATGCCAAAATGGCCATCTGTTTCTGCTTATATTTCCCAAAGTTTCTTGTCTCTGTTTCAAGATCCAGGAAGGCTTCCTGGGGGGTGCAGGCTCCATCCATCATTGTGATTATTCACCCATCTTCCCCCTGCATGTTTAGCTTGATGGTTTTGTTTACCTTCTATGTAGATGTACTTTTCATTGGCCTCTGAGGTGTTACCTGGATCAATTGATATTGGAGACGTGGGAAAACAGGCAAAGCCACATTTCTTTGTCTAGGACAGACTGGGCTTATGCCCTGCTTGCCAAACATCTTTTTACGAACATATTTCCAGCACTTAATTCTTTATACACCGCCTGTACATGCAGCACGCAAGAATGTTAATGACCAGCGTGTTACCAGTTTGCATACAATACCTTCCATGACACCTTTTAGATACTGATTATGACAGCAGTGTGTTGGGGCAATGAGTGTGTCAGGTGAGTTATGGTAGGGTGTGCCCTCTGCTATTGGGCATTGAGGGGGCTCCCTGGGTCACACAGGGTAATTACACTGCCATTGCACCCCATTCTAAAGAGAAGGCTATCAAGGCCTCATAGATACTTCAGGAGAAATTCTGCTTGCTGCAGGCAAGGTCAGCTCCCAGACTGCTGCACTGGGCAACACAGTATGGGGAGGAGGTGAGCAGCCCCCAGTGGTGAAAAAACAGGCTAAGGACGATTTAGAAAAGCTGGACATGCACAAATCCATGGGGCGGATCTAATGCATCTGAGGGTGCTGAGGGAGTTGGCTGATGTGATTGCAGAGCCATTGGCCATTATCTTTGAAAACTCGTGGCGATCGGGGGAGGTTCCAGATGTCTAGAAAAAGGCAAATATAGTGCCCATCTTTAAAAAAGGGAAGAAGAAGAACCTGGGGAAGTACAGACCGGTCAGCCTCACTTCAGTCCCCGGCAAAATCATGGAATCCATTTTAAAGCATTTGGAGGAGAGGAAGGTGATCAGGAACAGTCAATATGGATTCACCAAGGGCAAGTCATGCCTGATCAACCTGATTGCCTTCTATGATGAGATAACTGGTTCTGTGGATATGGGGAAAGTGGTGGGTGTGAAATATCTTGACTTTAGCAAAGCTTTTGATATGGTCTCCCACAGTATTCTTGCCAGCAAGTTAAAGAAGTATGGATTGTATGAATGGACTACAAGGTGGATTGAAAGCTGGCTAGATCATCGGGCTCAATGGGGAGTGATCAACGGCTCGATGTCTAGTTGGCAGCCGGTATGAAGCGGAGTGCCCCAGGGGTTGGTCCTGGGGCCGGTTTTGTTCAATAGGTTCATTAATGATCCGGATGATGGGATGAATTGTGCCCTCAAAAAGTTCACTAAGCTGGGGAGCAGGGATAGGGTCCAGAGGGACCTAGACAAATTGGAGGATTGGGCCAAAAGAAACCTGATGAGGTTCAACAAGGACAAGTGCAGAGTCCTGCACTTAGGACAGAAGAATCCCATGCACTGCTATAGGCTGGGGACCGACTGGCTAAGCAGCAGTTCTGCAGAAAAGGACCTGGGGATTACAGTGGACGAGAAGCTGGATATGAGTCAGCAGTGTGTCCTTGTTGCCAAGAAGGCTAACGGCATATTGGGCTGCATTAGTAGGAGCATTGCCAGCAGATCGAGGGAAGTGATTATTCCCCTCTATTTGGCACTGGTGAGGCCACACCTAGAGTATTGTGTCCAGTTTTGGGCCCCCCACTACAGAAAGGATGTGGACAAATTGGAGAGAGTCCATCGGAGAGCAACGAAAATGATTAGGGGGTTGGGGCACATGACTTATGAGGAGAGGCTGAGGGAACTGGGATTGTTTAGTCTGCAGAAGAGAAGAATGAGGGGGGATTTGATAGCTGCTTTCAACTACCTGAAGGGGGGTTCCAAAGAGGATGGATCTCGGCTGTTCTCAGTGGTGGCAGATGACAGAACAAGAAGTAATGGTCTCAAGTTGCCGTGGGGGAGGTTTAGGTTGGATATTAGGAAACACTATTTCACTAGGAGGGTGGTGAAGCACTGGAATGGGTTCCCTAGGGAGGTGGTGGCATCTCCTTCCTTAGAGGTTTTTAAGGTCAGGCTTGACAAAGCCCTGGCTGGGATGATTTAGTTGGGGTTGGTCCTGCTTTGAGCAGGGGTTGGACTAGATGACCTCCTGAGGTCTCTTCCAACCCTAATTGTCTATGATTCTATGATTTCACAACCTCCCTTGGAAAACTGTTCTAGAATTTAACTACCCTGATAGTGAGAAAGTTTTTCCTAATCTCCAACCTAAATCTCCCTTGCTGCAGACTAAGGCTTCTATTCCTCTATGTATGGAAAACACCTAAGACTTTGTGGGGTGCTAGGCAAAGAAAACATTAAGAAACACCAGCCCAAACTACACACACTCACAACCCGTAATCAGCCACACACACCCTCGCTGATCCTGTTTGAAAGGACCCCTTTGGTAGCACCTGCCCTTCGGCTGCCCTTTCCAATTGCCTATCTCCCCACATGTCACCGAGCCCATTGTGCCGGGGCTGTGGGGGTCCAGAAGGAAGCTGCATGCTTTCAGCAGCGCTCCGGCGGACACAATGAAACCCTGTGATTAGGGATGCCAATTGGAGGGAGGGGAAGGAAAAAAATAAATCAATTTTGCTGCAATAAAGCCTCCTACTGTATTAGCCCAATACACACACACACACACACGGCATGACCATGATCACCCCCCGCCTCCCCTTGGGGGCAGATTGTGGCTTTGCCGGTCGCTCCTGCGTTAGGGCGTGTGCAGAGCGGCACTGTAATGAAATATCGCCTTCCTTCCAGGCCCCTTTGCTCTCCCCTCAGCTCACACCGTCTTCCCTCCCCGCCGAGCTCACACCCTAGTGTCATCCATCCACCTCCCCCACGGCCAGGTTCTCGGCAAACACTCCCGCTTCCTCCACTCAAACCTGACTCTCCCAGCCTATCCCGATTGCTCAGGGCCTGGTAGCCATCTCTGGTCCTGAGTAGTGCAGCCTCCTCACTGGTATCCCTGGTTCTCCTCTTCCCCGTGCTGTTTGCAGGCCTGTAGCTAAAGTCCCCTGTTTCATGGACCACGGCTCCCTCACCCATCTTCTCCTGTCCCTTCACTGCTCCTCTGTCTCATCCCGAAGCTAGTGTGCACGCTCACGCGCAGCTTCCCAGCCTGGCCTGCCGGCGTCGCCTCCCGCCAGCCCCCAGGCTCCTAGAGTCCAGCCTTTCCTTACTGTACTCCAGCTCCTTGGCCCACTGTTACTGTTATTAATTCGTGATAGTGTTATGATTAGGGCTGGTTGAAAATTTCCCATAGAAACTGTTTTTTGATGGAAAATTGGGTTTCTGACTCAACAAAATAGTTCATGAGGAGTGCCCGCTTTCTGTGTAAAGTTTGGATTTCTTTTGTCGGGGGAAAACAAAGACTGCCTGAAAACCCAAATATTTTGATTTGAAAATGGCGTTGTGGTGCCTTGTCTCCATTCTCCTCTATGGGCTGGCTGCCTGGCTGGACTACATCTCCCATGATGCACTGTGAACAAGGACTGCCATGATGCACCCCCACCCTTCACAAAAAAGGGGAGATCATGCTGCATCTTGTGAGATGTCGTTTGGGTGCCTCTTGTCCCCTTTCTCCTCTGTGGGCTGGCCTACCTGACTGGAGTACATCTCTAATGATGCACTGTGACTAAGGACTGCTCCACCCCTCAGTAAGAGGTGACATCATGTTGCCAGCCTGCTTGCGAAGATGCTCTTCCCTCTCTTCGTTAGGTGGAGCCTGTCTCTGCCTAGCACTCCTCCTTCTTGGAACACCATCCCATGGTCAAAGAATCCAAAGCCTTCTCTCCGACACCACCTGCCTAGCCATTCGTTGACTTCCCTGATTCGACAGTCTCTACCCGGGCCTTTTCCTTCCACAGGGAGGATGGACGAGAACACCACTTGCGTGTCAAACTCCTTTATCCTTCTTCCCAGAGCCATGTAGTCTGCAGTGATCCACTCAAGGTCATTCTTGGCAGTATCATTGGTGCCCACGTGGAGAAGCAGGAAGGGGTAGCGATCTGAGGGCTTGATGAATCTCGGCAGTCTCTCCGTCACATCATGAATCCTAGCTCCTGGCAAGCAGCACACTTCTCAGTTTTCTCAGTCGGGGCGGCAGATAGATGACTCAGTCCCCCTGAGGAGGGAGTCCCCGACCACCACCACCCTCCTCCTTCTCTTGGGAGCAGTGGTCATGGAACCCCCGTCCCTACGACAGTGCATCTTTTGCCTTCCAATCAGTGGAGTCTCCTTCTGCTCCCTTCCCTCAGATGTATCATCTAGTCCACTCTCCAGATTAGTACCTGTGGAAAGAACATGAAAATGGTTGCTCACCTGTATCTGCATTGCTGGTACATGGACGCTCCTATTTCTTCTTCTGGAGGTCACATGCTGCCAAATTTTTTCACCATCCCTCTGTCCCCCCTGAGCAGCCTGCTCCGATTCTTCAGAATGTTGTGCCCGTAGAAGCATATCCTGACATCTGTCCAGGAAATCTTCATTTTCCCTTATGCAACGCAGGGTCGATACTTGTTTCTCCAGACCGCGAACCTTCTCTTTCAATATGGAGACCAGCTTGCACTTTGTACAGACAAAGTCGCTTCTTTGTCCTGTGGAAGAAAGACAAACATGGCACATCCTGTGCAGGTCACAACAGCTGATCGTTCACCATCCATATTTCCTTCCTCTCATGTTGAGAGCTTCCTCATCTCAGAGATGAGACTAAGGTTAAAGGCCACCATAGATGATCAGCATCAAGAGAAGATTGCATCGGAGTCTCTTTACTGGCAAAATGTTCTGAAAAGGCTCATTGCCATTGTGAGAATGCTTGCTGCCCAAAACCTAGCACTGCGTGGCACTTCAGATCAGCAGTTTGTGCCAAACAATGGAAACTTCCTTAAAATTGTGGAGCTGATGGCTGAGTTTGATGCTGTACTCCAGGAGCATCTAAGAAGAGTCACCACCCAAGAAATGTACACACGCCACTACCTTGGACAAACAGTTCAAAATGAGATCATACAGTTACTGGCAACAAAAGTCAAACAGAAGATTGTGGCAGATCTGAAGTCAGCAAGATATGACTCTGTTATTCTGGACTGCACACCTGACATCAGCCATACGGAACAAATGACTTGAATGGTGCGTTTTGTAACAACAACAGAACCTAGTGAAAATGTCCCTGCAATGGTGACTGTCAGAGAGCATTTTCTAGAATTTATTGACATTGATGATACTACAGGAGCTGGTATGACAAATGTGCTTCTTAAAAAGCTGGAAGATACGGGAATTGCAATAGCTGACATGAGAGGTCAGGGCTGCGATAATGGTGCCAACATGAGAGGAAAGAACAGAGGAGTGCAGACACGGATCCGAGTTAAACCCTCGAGCTTTTTTTGTCCCATGCAGTTCTCATTCATTGAACTTGGTGGTCAGTGATGCAGCATCAGCTTCTAGTGAGGCTGCTGACTTTTTTAATGTAATTCGAAGCATCTCTGTATTTTTCTCTCCATCAACTCATCAATGGCAAATTTTGAAGCAACATCTGGGAACATCCTCTCTGACACTGAAACCACTGAGTGCCACACGGTGGGAAAGTCGAGTGGAGGCGATAAAGCCTATCAAACACCAAATTGGGAAGATAGATGATGCCATAGTTGCCATTATGGAGGATAATGCTATGACAGGAACTGTTCGTGGGAGAACAGTGGCAGAGGGAAATGGAATCACCAGAAACATACATAACTTCAAATTTCTGTGTGGCTTAGTGTTGTGGCATGACCTACTGTTTGAAATAAATGTTGTAAGCAAGAGACTCCAAGATATTGACCTTGATATATCTGGAGCAATGGAACAACTGGACAAAGCAAAGTCATACCTACAGTCTTACCGGTCAGATGAGGGATTTCAAAATGTTCTGAAGAATGCACAGAAGTTGGCAGAGGAACTTCACACTGAAGTTATTTTCCCACCCATTCAAGAATACAACAGTCACCGAAGAAGAAGACATTTTGATTACGAGGCACGGGATAATCCCATAAGAGACCCCAAACAACAATTCAAAGTTGAATTCTTTAACCAGGTGCTAGATTGTGCAATACAGTCAGTTGAAGACCGTTTCATGCAGCTCAAGGAACACAGCAGTATATTTGGGATGTTGTAGGATATTCCAAAACTCCTCACTATACCTGAAGAAGACCTACAGCAGCAATGCAGGGCACTAGAGACAGTGTTGACACATGATGACATGCGCAATATTGATGCGAGTGACTTAGGTGATGAACTGAAAGCCCTTTAAAGATACATTTCAGCAGGATCAACTCCAAAGGTTGTTTTGGAATATGCATGCACAAATAAGATGACCACCCTCTTTCCAAATGCTTTTGTTGCTCTGCGCATACTTCTAACACTTCCTGTAACAGTTGCCAGTGGAGAACGCAGCTTCTCCAAGGTGAAGTTAATAAAAACACATCTACACTCCACAATGACACAGGAGAGGCTGGTCGGCCTTGCAACCATCTCAATAGAGCATGAGCTGGCCCAGACTGTGCACCTTCAGCAGGAAGCAATTCAGATCTTTGCAAACAAGAAGACACGGAAAGCACCACTTTGATTATTCAAACAGATAAAAATGCCAGTGTTTACTATGCAGACAAGAAAAGTTATATTTGCTGTTCAGGCGTTTGAAAGTTAAGTGTTACTTAAAATTTTTGAACAAGGCATTTTAAGATGTTAGTTCTCCTTTATTGGGGTAGGTAGCAGAGCAGTACCATGAGAGGAGTAGAACAGGAAGAAGGCAGAATTGAGACCTTTCAAAGTTTTAGCCCAAGTGAGGGGGCATGGGGGCGTCATTTGAGCTCCCTGCCTCAGGTGCCAAAATGTTGTGGGCCGGCCCTGGGGTTTGGGAAGCTTGGAAGGGCTTCCAGACTTGGAGATTCTTCTCTGAACCCTGCACGCATCTCCTCCGCATTAGCATAGTTTCATACGACTCTAGGAACTGCCAGACAGGCTCAGCCCCAAAGCCGTAGCCCAGCGTACTGTCTTTGATGGGGGCCAGCATGAGCGGCTTCAGAGGCACATGAAAGAAATCCTTTAATGGCCAATTATGGAATCTTTTATAACACCGGGGCCCTTTCCAAACTCTCTGCTGCTCTCAGCAGACTCATTGATTGGCTGCAGAGACCCGAGCCTCATGCACACATGTCCATCGGCATGTGCCACGTGGTGCGGAGAGGGGCATCTGCCAGGAGCCTGCTGCATGGAGGCTGTGGGGCCCTGCCCCTCTCCACATCTCAGAAATCTCAGTGCAGGCCTGACAATGGCTTCTTCTTCTCCTCCCTTTTTGGGGGGGGGTATAATTCTTTGCTGATTTTTAAGCTTTCATTTGATCTGACAGTTGGCTCAGCGGGGGGAATACCCCATCCCAGCAAAATGCCTGCGAGATAAAAGGAAACCAGGGCCAGCCAACACATATTTTCCACTGCTTCCCACCCCCAACCCCATTTTCTTGGCAAAGGACAAAAAGGGAACATGAGCGTATTTCTTCTTTCAAAGCCTGATTCTTTAAATATTGAACTGGGAGTGAATTCCCTTCTGGATGCCTGATTGCTGGCATGCACTTTCCCCTCACACTGTCTAAACTGTAACAGCTGAGGGCTCGGGATTCGATTTGGGGGCACAATGGGGTTTTGTTAGCGTCTCGGGCTGGTCTCCAGCAGGAATACCAGTCTCAAATAGAAACATAGACATTCAGGGCTGGAAGGGATCTCAAGAGAGCATCTGATGCAGCTCCGCCCTGCTGAGGCAGTATTAAGACTTTCAGGGCTTTCATTTTAAGCTCTGTCTACTGCACCTGCCTCCCTACTCGTGACAATGGGTTTTCTTGGCTTCCCCAGCAGTAACTTTGCTTTGGAAAAGGAACACAGGAGTTTGGCTTATGGGATGTGTACGTTTGGGCTGGAAGGTGTGATTCCCGAACTAGCTCGCTAGCAGTGTCTGCGGCTTCATCGGTGGCCGGCTGGGCTAGCCGCTTGGGCTTGCTGCCCCGAATACAATCCCACCTGACCCCTGAGTGACGGAGTCAGCCCCGGACACGCTGCTATTTTTAGGTGCTAGCTCCAGCCCTGTGATTTAGACTGTTCTTAGAGGGGGTCCCTCCAGGGCAGGTGTGAGGCCAGGTTGGGTGGGGAAGCTTGGTCAGCCATAATCCCGAGATGCTGCGGTCGAGGCTGTCCCGGGATAACTGGAGATTGTCAGTCTCCAGAATGGTGAAATCCAGCATCTTTGGGCAACGCTTGAGGAAAAGAAGCAAAGACGCGTTGCTCAGGCCTGGGGTGCCAGCCGAGCAGATCTGAAAGCCCCTTTGCTGAAATCTTGGCTTCCGGTGGGTTGGCTGCTGCAGGGGGTCTGGGAGCCGGCAACGTCGCATCCTGTCTCCCTTCTGGCGGTGCGGTGAAACTGCCAAGAGCGTGCGACGTGACGAGTGTGAGCGAGGGGCTCCAGCGCTAACCTCTGGCAGCCAGCAAGAGTGGCGGGGCCAGGAGCTCTTTGAAAAAGAGCCACCCCGGAATGACGGCGTCTGGGGCCTGCTCCAGAATGAAGCCGCTGCTGGGAGTCCAAATGACGGCCGATGGATCTCGGTGTCCGATGGCTGAGAGAAACTAAGATGACGTTAGGTTGTTGCTGTGAGCACCAGTGATCCCTGCTCTGCCTGGCGAGCGTGGAGAGCTATGGGGCAAGGTGCTGTACTACGTCAAGTGACTAACGCGGGGCGCCACATGCTCAAGTCACCCCTCTCTCATGACTGGGCCCAACCTGACTGGCCCTGCAAACCCGCCTCTCCTGAAATCTGGTCTGGCCGCCCCTCCATCAGGACCGAGAAGCAGCCGGGCTAAACCTGAGTGGCGCCGCGGCCCAGCACGCCAGGCTGCAACGCCACTGGCCTCTCCAGCAAGACAGCGGGGCTGCTGGGCTGAATTTGAGCGGCGGGGGAGGCGGCACACCGAAGTGCTGCCTAGGGTGGCAGATTGTACGGAGCCGTCTCTGATTGTGGGGAAAGTTCTACTTCCACCAGGCAAAGTGGGACAGTCCCATGAGACTTGGGCCTATCGGGAGGTCTGGGTAAGAACCACTCGTACAGTCACTGCAGGGTGGCCATACGGCGCTATCACGGTGCTGACCGGTTCCTTCTGCCTGATGCTCTGCTCCGGTCAGGGCCGGTCATCGTGCCTGGAGCCGGTTATTGTGGCTCCGGTCAGGGCCGGCTCCAGGCACCAGCTTAACAAGCAGGTGCTTGGGGCGGCCAAGGGAGAGGGGCGGCACCTGCGGCAATTTGGGGGCGTCAGGTCCCTCACTCCCTCTAGGAGCGAAGGATCTGCCGCCGAACTGCCGCCGCCAATCGCGGCTTTTTTTTTTTGCTTGGGGCGGCAGAAATGCTGGAGCCGGCCCTGGCTCCGGTTATACCCGCTGCAGTTGATTTAAAAGGCAGATGCTGGCAGCCTGGATATTTAAGTGACATAACAGGAGCCAAGCGACCAGCCATGCTATGCATGTCCCCAGCCACCCATGGCTTAACTGTTCAGCTCAGAGCCGCTGGCAGGGAGCAGCTGGCCCATGGCACTGGCGGGGTTGGGCAGTGAGTGACGGGCAGCTAAGCAGGAGGAAAGATCCAGATCTCCTTCCCGCACCAAAGTATCCCCCCTGAAGCTTTGCTCTGAAACCTGGCTGCGCTGTAACAAACTCACAGCGGCAAACAACTGACTTTGCCATCCTCAGCTAACCTCAGAACCGCCTGCTCCCAAGCATTCCGATCTCCAGCGCGAGACAGATCTTCCCGGCTAGAGAACGCACGCTCAGGGTCATAGGGCACCTGAGTTTGAGCAAGACTTACCCCCTCCAGGGTAGGGTAGTAGGAAGCACATACATGCAAAGGGTCTCATCCTTCTAAGTGCTGGGCACCCGCAGCTCCCATAGAAGCCAGTGGGGACTGAGTGAGCTCAGGATTTCTGAAGCTCAGCATGTTGCAAAGGGCTGTAACTGAAAGTTGGCTGTTTTCCCTTTGCTTTTTACTCCTTGCATTTCTAGCCGGGCGTTTGCTGACCGGGAATCCATTGCTTTTTTATAAGTTACTCATTTTCCATGCAGAGGGGCTCAGGCATGCTGAAAAATTGACACCGTGTAATAGCACAGAGAAGTGCCTTTGGATTTCCCGTTCCCTCCTGCGGCGTGGAACTAAAACGTTTTGACCACCACAGAATTCTTGAACAAATCCAATAGTCTCTCCTATAGATACGTATGTATGAACATTCTTCACCCATTTCATTGCCGCATCTGGCCATCGGAAATACGACTCCTAACATCTGGAGTCTAATAGGAGACAAACTGTTTTTATTTTCCCTGTTATAAAATATCTATCTCCATATTAACTGTGTGGGGCATTAGACTGATGCAATGCAGTAAACTTTATGGCAAATTTCAGTCCCCTGTTAAGTGTGTCTATTTGGTCTGTAATGTGTAGCCAGCAAGAGAAGCAAAACCCCATCAAGCATAGCGATGTTCAGCAGAGAGGGATAGAGGACACGGGAGCAGTCTGGTGCCTGCTTGCTGTGGGTCCCAAACAGCATGAAGTAAATCCAACCGTTGGGCCGTGAAGAAGGCAGTTTCAGAGGGCGTAGCTGCAGACTCTGTGCTGGGAGGTAGTGGGGCACGGTGAGTGGTGCGCCTGGCCCATCTGTGGGTTGTTTGTTTGGCTGTTTGTTTTTTCTCTATGTACGGGCTGCGTGGCAGAGACCGGTCTGTCTGTGGATGCTTTGGCGAAGGCCGCAAGGCTCTGACCCTTGGTATAAAAAGTCACTTGTCAGGAGAACTCAAGAGCCACGAGAAGTGGCAGCTAACAGGAGCGTTTGGGAGGGAGTTCAGAGAGGGAGCGTGAGAGGCTTTCCTTCCAGGGTCAGCTCTCCACGCAATTCTACGATGGGCGGCGGTGGAACCATGGTGGTGACTTGTAATGGAGGCGCCCCGTTTCCTTTCCTACCTGATGCCAGAAGGGACTTCCTGTGCATGAAGTGCAAGGTGGTGGATGTGCTGGAAGAAAAGATTCTTGGATTGGAGGGGCAAGTAGAGACACCACTGAGAATCAGAGAAGCTTAGGAGTTCCTAGACAGCCAGTTCAGGACATGTCGGGACTCCAGCTTCAATGAAGAAAGGAGCTGGCCACAAGGGAGTCAGACAGAGAGGAAGTCAGAGAGGAGGCCTGACAGTTCATAGCCATCACAGCTAATGGTCACAGAGGCATTCTACATGGTGGGCGACAAGGATGCACAGGCTGTGGCCACCACAGAGAAGAGTAGTGGAAGGAATTCCACCCAGCTAGAAGTTTCCAATCAATACCAGGTCCTCAATGTGGAAACTAGAAGATACCTTTCAAGACCCAGTTGGTCCAACAGAAGAGAGCTGTTTGGGACATACCTGTGGATGGCAGCTGTAAGAAAATCAAGCTTGCCCACGAAGAGTTCTGCAGCCATCCAAGGTAGACAGACAACCCTCGTTGGGGGTTCAATACTCAGAAGAATTGAAAGAACATTCTGCCAGGGACAGATGGACAATAGGACTGAGTGCTGCCTTCCTGGAGCCAAGACATGAGACATCTCTCTGAGATCCGACAGGCTTCTGAAGTTGCCAGGCCAGGATCCACTGGTGATGGGTCACGTCAGCATTAAGGCCATGGCATCCCAGGAGATAACAGATGGCTTCAGGGAACGTGGAAGGGTGCTGAAGAAGAACGTCCAGGTGATCTTCTCTGAGAAGTTTCCTGTCCCATGAGCCAATGATGACAGAAGGCAGAAGATGCTGGAAGTGAATCACTGGCCAGGTAAGTGATGTAGGATGGAAGGTGTTGGTTTTGTGGAACACCGGTCCACCTTCTATGGAGAGAGGGGGTTGCACAGCTTTGGATAGCCTCCACCTCAGTACACGGGGGACCAATCTCCTCAGGGACAAGCTGGCTAGAGGACCCAGGAGGACGTTACATTAATAACAAGACGGGAGAGTAAAAAGCGGAAAGATGTAAGCATTGAGCACAAAATCAAGATGTTGAGAAGCAAATTAATTAAGGAACCAAAGGACACAAAGAGAAGACGTTCTTTCATTGCCTATACACCAGGGGCGGGCAAACTTTTTGGCCTGAGGGCCACATCGGGTTGCGTAAATCGTAGGGAGGGCCCTCCCTCCTATCTGCCCCCCCCCCGGGATTCCTGCCCCATCCACCCCGCCCCGCTCCCTGTCCCCTGACTGCCCCAGACGCCCGCCGCCCCATCCAACCCCGCCTATCATTCCTGACTGCCGCCCCGCCCCCATTCAACCCCCTGTTTCCCCCTGACTGCCCCGACCCCTATCCACACCCCCGCCCCCTGACCACCACCCCGAACTCCCCTGCCCTCTATCCAACCCCCCCTGCTCCCTGCCCCCTTACCGCGCTGCCTGGAGCACCGGTGGCTGGCGGCGCTACAGTCATGCCGCCCGGCTGGATCCGGGCCACGCCACCGCCGCCACCACCACCACCGCCACCACACCACCCAGGAGCTCACAGCCCTGACTCCCAGAGCATTGCGCCAGTGGGAGAGCGAGCTGAGGCTGCGGGAGAGGGGGAACAGTGGGGGAGGGGTCGGGGGCTAGCCTCCCGGGCCAGGAAATTGGGGGCTGGGCAGGACGGTCCTGCGGGCTGGATGCGGCCCGCGGGCCGTAGTTTGCCCACCCCTGCTATACACCAATGCTACAAGCCTGGGTAAGAAACAAGAGGAATTGAAATTGCTCATTTAGGAGCATAAATTTGATCTAGCTGGTATTGCTGAAGCCTGCTGGGATGATCTGCACGACTGGAATGTTGACATCAATAGCTATGACCTATTTAGGAAGTACCAAATGGGCAAAAGGCGAGGGGGAGTGGCAATCTAGGTGAAAAAATGGCTTTACCTGTTTCTGAATCACTGATAACTCAGAAGAAAATGATCCCAAATGCGTATGGATAAGGCCCTACCAAATTCATGGCAGTGTAAAACGCATCGCAGACCGTGAAATCTGATCTGCCCCATACAACCTGGCACCCAGCCGGGGGCTCCTATCCAGCGCAGGGCTCCCGCTGCTAGTGCCAGCCAGGGATGGGGCGGGACAGGACTTCTTCCCCTATAGGGGCTGCTCCAGACCCACATCCAGGATCTCCTCCGGCTGCAGGAAGCTCCATGGTGTGAGCTGTTACCCCCCTGCATGGGCAGGAGGCTGCTGGGAAAACTGGACATGTGGTCACCCACCCCTCCCATACCCTACAACCCTCACTTCTGCGCTGCTGCTGGCGGTGGGGCTGGCTTTAGAGCTGGGTGCCCGGTCACCAGCCTTCCTCTCTGTCTGCCCAGCTCTGAAGGCAGCGCCCCTGCCAGCAGCAGGGCAGAAGTAAGGGTTGTAGGGCATGGGATGGGTGGGTTACCACGACCCCCCTACAATAGTCTTGCAACCCCCGACCCCGACTACCTTTTGGGCTGGGACCCCCACGGTTACAACACCATGAAATTTCAAACGTAAGCATCTGAAACTGTGAAACTGACTGATTTTTAAAAAAAAACCTGGCTTTGAAATTGACCAAAATGGACCGTGAATTTGGTAGGGCCCTACTTATGGATCCATGTCCTAAGAGATAAAACATAAGACAAGATATTATTTGGTATCTGCTCCAGACCACCAAATCACACTAGGAAACAGGATGTCTGGCTCTTACAAACCTATCTATAATGTGCAGGAGAAAAAGCTGCATGCTCACAGGGAACTTCAATCTGAGTGACATATGCTGGAGGTGTCATGCTGCCAGTACTAAAACATCCTTAGAATTTCTAGATATTATAGATGACAATTGCCTAACTCAAAAAGTGCTGCATCCAACCTGGGAGAATTCTATATTGGATCTCGTCTGGACAGATAAAGGAAGTGATCACAGAATTAAAAATTAATGGTAGTTTAGGTACAAGTGATCATGACTTGATCACATTTATCATGTGCAAGCAGAATAAAGTCCAGATTAGTAATATATATACTTGGTGCTTTAAAAATGCCCATTTCACAAAACTGAAAACAGTTATGAGCCAAATCAGATGGGAGGAAGAATTTAATCAGAAAAAATGTGAATGATAATTGGAAATTGTTTAAAGAATACTTATTAGCTGCCCCAAAAGCAACAATCCAACAATGGAGGAAGAAGGCCATATTGACTAAAAAACCAACTAGGTTTAAAGGGGAAGTGAGGGCAGCTATTAAAAAAAATGTATAATGGAAGAAAGATAAAGTTGATATTAATCAATATAAATCAGAAGCTAAGAATTGTAGAAAATTGATAAGGGAAGCAAAGGGACACAAGGCGAACTCTATAGTCAGCAGAGTTAAGGACAATAAGGAGTTTTTAAAATATATTAGAAACAAAAAGAATCCTGAAAATGGTATTGCTCCATTACTAGATGAAAATGGTAGAATTACTCATAATAATGCAGAAAAGGCATTATTAATAAACATTTTTTTCTGTATTTTAGAAAAAAATGATATAGTCTCATTATATGGTGATGATAACACTCTTTCCATTACATTTGTATCTCTGGAGGATGTTAAACAGAAGCTACTAAAGGCAGACATTTTTAAATTGATAACTTACTTCCAAGAGTTTTAAAAGAGCTGGCTGAAGAGCTCACTGGACCATTAAAGTTGATTTTCAATAAGTCTTGGAACACCGGAAAAGGTCCAGAAGACTGGAAGAAAACTAATGTGCCAACATTTAAAAATGGAAAACATTATGGGCCTGTCAGTCTGATACTGATCCCAGACAAGATAATGGAGTGACTGATACAGGACGCAATTAATAAAGAATTAAAATATGGTAATGTAACGAATACCAATCCACATGGGCTTATGGAAAATAGATCCTGTCAAACTAACTTGATTTTTTTTTTTCTGAGATTACAAGTTTTGTGGATAAAGAGAATAGTGTTGATGTAATATGCTGTATTTAGACTTCTGTCAGGTACTACAGGATATTTTGGTTAAAAAACTAGAATGGTATAAAGTTAACATGATAAACATTAAAAGGGATTAAAAGCTGGCTGACGTCTCAAAATGTAATTGTAAATGGGAAATCGTCATCAATCAGGTGTGTTTCCAGTGGGGTTTTCCAGGGATCGGTACGTGGCCCTATGCTATTTAACATTTGTATCTATGACCTGGAAAAAGACCTAAAATCATCCCTGATAAAATTTGCAGATGACATAAAAATTGGAGGAGTGGTAAATAATGCAGAGGACAGGTCATAGATACAGTGGGATCTGGATCACTTGGTAAGCTGGGCACAAGCAAACAACAGGTGTTTTAATATGGCTAAGAATCATAGAATACCAAGGTTGGAAGGAACCTCATCTAGTCCAACCCCCTGCTCAAAGCAGGACTCATCCCCAGACAGATTTTTACCCCAGTTCCCTAAATGGCCCCCTTAAGGATTGAATTCACAACCCTGGGTTTAGCAGGCCAATGCTCAAACCACTGAGCAATCCCTCCCCGTGAAATGTGAAGGTAGGACCAAAAAAACACCCTCAGGGAGGGATTGTCTGGGATTTAAACCCAGGACCTCTTGCACCTGAAGCGAGAATCATACTCCTAGACAAACAAGCCACCTTTTTTGTTTTTATTTTTTAAATATAAATGGAACTGAGAATGTTGGCCACACTTACAGGACAGGGGACATTATCCTGGGAAGCAGTGACTCTGAAAAAGACTTGGGGGTCACGATGAATAATCAGCCGAACGTGAGCTCCCAGTGTGACGCTGTGGCCAAAAAGGCTGATGTGATCCATGGATGCATAAACAGGGGAATCTCGTGTAGGAGTAGAGAGGTTATTGGGCACTGGTGCGACTGCTGCTGGAATCCTGTGCCCACTTCTGGTGCCTACAATTCAAGAAGGATGTTGATAAACTGGAGAGTGTTCAGAGAAGAGCGACTAGAATGAGTAAAGGATTAGAAAACCTGCCTTAGAGTGATAAATTCAAGGTGCTCAATCTATTTAGCTTAACAAGGAGTAGGTTAACGGGTGACTTGATCTCAGTCTATAAGTACCTATGTGGGGAACAAATATTTGATAATCTTCAGTCTAGCAGAGGAAGGTCTAACACAGAGATAGGCAACCTATGGCATGTGTGCCAAAGGCAGCACGCGAGCTGATTTTCAGTGGCACTCACACTGCCTGGGTCCTGGCCACCGGTCCAGGGGCCTCTGCATTTTAATTTAATTTAAATGAAGCATCTTAAACATTTTAAAAACCTTATTTACTTTACATACAACAATAGTTTAGTTCTATATTATAGACTTATAGAAAGAGACCTTCTAAAAACGTTAAAATGTATCCCTGGCACGCGAAACCTTCAATCAGAGTGAATAAATGAAGACTCGGCACACCACTTCTGAACGGTTGCTGACCCCTGGTCTAACACGATCCCATGCTGGAAGTTGAAGCTAGACAAATTCAGGCAGGAAATAAGGCAGGATACATTTTTAATGGCCAGGGCGATTAACCATTGGAACCATTTGCCAAGGGTCGTGGTGGGTCGCTGTCCTGCCCTCGCTCCCCTGCAAGCCCTTTATTCCTGGACCCTGCTTTGTGCCCAAACAGTGACATTTCATATTATGCCTGACCCCTCCCTGTGGCAGGCCTCTGTGGAGAAAGTCTCTGGTTCTATGGCCATGGGCCAGAAGTCGTTGAAAGTTGGTGACTCCAGAATAGAGTCTCGACTGATCTCAGTGATGGTCATTCGATGAGGAGTCAAACAGGGCTACTGTCTGGAAGGCAGAACAAATCCAACTGAGGGCAGCCACCAGGCCCACATTTCAATGCAAGTAGAGCCCACAGTACGAACCAGGCTCCACAATTCAACGCACTTATCTCACGCTGTCACACAGTTCATGGTCCTTTCACTGAGACATCCCCTTGGGTTCCCCGCCGCCCCCATTGAAATTTCAGTGAAAAACTTTGTTGAAAAGCGGAAACGCGGACCAGCTGTATTCACACCATCGTGTGGTTGAAACAGAGCATGGATACAGCCTTTGTTTTACAGTGGCTATGAGAGAGGCAGTGTGGCCTAGTGGCTAGGATACTGGACTAGAGGGCCCAGGGGACCTGGATTTTATTACCAGCTCTATCAGTGACCTCCTGTGTGATCACGGACAAGGCGTTTCCCCTCCTATCCTTGGTACATCTGCAGGAGCGGCGTCAGGGTTTTTGGCGCCCTAGGTGGGGATCCTTCCGCGCTCCCAGTCTTCGGGGCACTTCGGCGGCGGGTCCCGGAGCAAGTGAAGGACCCGCCACAGAATTGCCGCCGAAGACCCGGAGTGCAGAAGGACCCCCTGCCACAGAATTGCCGCCCCCCCAAATCCTGGCACCCTAGGCGACCACCTAGGTCACCTAAATGGAAGCGCCGGCCCTGTACAGCTGGCCTGTTTAGACTGTGAGCTCTTTGGCGCAAAGACTATCTCTTGTGATGTGTGTGTGTCGCATTGAGTGCTCTGAGTTGGCTGGAGCCTCCAGGCACCTATTATAATAATAATAATACAAGGCTAAAACACAGACAGCAGGAATGTGAAAACTAAAGGACACAGTTGCTACTAAGCTAACTGGTGGATGCACAGTGCTAGTGTAAAATTGTGGTTGCAAAGGAAAGAGGAAGATATGCTTAAGTAACTGGGCAACCCATCACCCTTTACAGCCCTCTGTGTCTCCGGAAGTCAAGGCATCCTTATTGTTACTACACAGTGTACCTAAGGGCAGGTCTACACTACCCACCGGATCGGCGGGTAATGATCGATCTACCAGGGGTCGATTTATCGCGTCTAGTCTAGACGCGATAAATCAATCCCCGAGCGCTTTCTCGTTGACTCCGGTACTCCACCACCATGAGAGGCGCAAGCGGAGTCGATGGGGGAGCAGCAGCAGTCGACTCAGTGCCGTGAAGACGCCGCAGTAAGTCAACCTCAATACGTCGATTTCAGCTATGCTAGTCTCGGAGCTGAAGTTGCGTATCTTAGGTCGATTTCCAACCCCCTCCAATGTAGACCAGGGCTAAGATTTGTGGGCACATTTTGCTGGATCTCTCACTATGTCTATGTATGTAGCCCCGGCACAGTGAGGCCCTGATCTCAGTTGGAATACAAGTGAGAATAGTAAAAGAATAAGGTAGATGAGATTGAGAGCATGTAATTAGCTATGGAAATTGTTTCAGTTTTGGAATGAGGTGAGCATGGCATTAAAACTCCCTCGGGGCTTCTTTTTAAATATAAGTTGGGATGTTTCAGCAAAGCATCACACAGATGGGAGTTTCCTTGATATCTGAAGAGGATGAATTAGCCAATGCTGTGACTTCACAGATAAATTCTCTGAAAGATTGTCATGAGGGCTGGATGAAAAACACTGTTTTTCAGTGGACAATCGGGTTTTTGACTAAACAAAATTTTCATGAAGAGTGTGTGCTTTATGTGGAAAATTTCTATTTTTCATCAAAAAAACTCCACATGCCTGAAAACCAAAATGGTTTGATTTGTATATGCTGCTGCAGTGCCACATGGGAGCTGTAGTTTGGTTGTCTTTTGTTCCCAATCTCTTCTACAGGCCAGGCTCCCTGGCCAGCCTACAGCTCCAGGGGCTCCCATAATGCACCACTTCCCCTCTCCAAGAGAGGAGACCACGGTGCATCATGGGAGATGTAGTCCAACAAACAGAACCTAGCCTAAGGAGAACAGGAATATGAAGCACCCAAACTACAGCTCCCATGAGCCACTGCAGGAGCATTTCCAAATCAAAAACAGTTAGTTTTCAGCCAAAATTTTTCAGTATTCAAAATCCATCAAAACATTTTGAAATTTTCTATGAAACCCCTGCCATTTTTTGATTAGTTCTAATTTTAACCCTTCCCTCCAGATATCAAAGAGGCTCCAATACTCAGCAAAGGGGTAATACATATATTTCCCGATAAATCTCTGGCACTGTGATTGTTGCCTTCATGTGCCCTTTGTTCAGGAATGTGTCATCTGGGGAATGAAACATTTTGTTTAATAATCTGAAAATTCTTATATTCCAAGACATCTTGGGGGACTGCTCAAACTAGATACCTGGAATTATTCATGCTCAGGGCTGACGTAGTTATAGAGTTCTCTGCGTCAACCGTCTCCCAGGCAAAGCGAAGGCTGCTCTGAGATCAGACATGACACATTCTCTTTGGTTAGCATCAGAGAAAGCTTCTCTGAGATCTCATTAAAAATCAAGAGGATTGTTTAGGTAATTTGGAAGCTGGTTCTGATGCTGAACTTTTTGATTTATGGCATTTTAATAGAGCTGCAAACAGCTTGGTGTTTGTCTCTTCAGATTCTTACAGGTTTAAGAACAATGAAAAATATGTTTGGAGACGTTGATTTTGTAGACTGCTCAAGCTTAATTCTTCTGTCTTTCTGCCTTCCCCCCTAGCAGTTGGGCAATTGTTTTTCCTTAACAAAACATCATCAACATATTAGAGTTATAGAAAACCATGTGCCCCCTGTTAGAGGGATACAAAACAGAGACAGGCAAAAAGGGTTAAATGAAGTGCCCTGGCTCAGAACACAGACAAGTCTGATGCCTGTGGGACTCATTGCTAGGAGATATCATTGAGGCCAAGAACTTAGTGGGATTCAAAAAAGGTTCCCACATCTATATGACAAATATAGATAGATAGATTAGATAATGGATGGATATGACCTTTGCTACCATCACAGTGATTGCGCTGCTTATAAGTTGTATCCCATTTCCCTACTTTTGTCTATTTTCTATGTAGATTGTAACCTCTTTGAGACAAGGACTGCTCTGTGTTTGTACAGCCCCTAACACAATCGGGCCCCAATCTTAGCTGGTCACGAGGCACAACCATAATAATAAATAATAATCATATCCAGCTACAGTAGTAAAGATCTAAAAAAACCAACCCCAGGGTCTGGGAAAGGCGGTAAATTTAGACAACCTCCGACGAAGGGGGTGAAGCTCTGTGGCACCGTTATTCTGTCCTTGCCTGCTAAGGGGTTTCTTGCACCTTGCTCTGAAGCATCTGGTGCTGCCCACTGTTCAGAGACAGGATACTGAGCTAGACGGACCACTGCACTGATCCCATCCGGCACCTGCAAGACAGGGCTCGCTGGACAGTCTCTGTTTGTTGTTTCTCCACTCATCAGTTTGAGACAATATTTTCAATGGTCAAATTATAGATATCACACCCGCAAAACCGACATGTAAAGAACAGTATGAAAGTTGCAAAGTCAAGCACTCCAAAGATAGGAACTGCCCGTATGAAGGGTGCCCGTGCACCCTTAATTCAGCCTCCTGTGCGTACGAATAATGATACCGTCTTTAATGGCATGATCACATACTATTTTTTCCACAGGACCCCTGCCTCATCCAAGGCATGGGATGGATTCTGCTCTGGGGATGAATCAGGGTCATGTAGAGAAGGAGGCTGTTGTCTGTAGGACCCCCTGCCTCATTTGTGCAAAAGTTGGAAGATGCAGAGAGAACGAGACCAGCGGTTGCAGGGGGAAAAAAATAGGGTCTCACGCTTAATGCCGCTCTGCAGAACAGGAGTTTAGATTCTGGTTTTTTTCATGGCTTTTGTCTGGATATTTAGCTCATTAAGAAGAGGGTGGAAATCAACGTTCTAGCTGAACTGCTGCAGTGATTCTACGAGCCCGTAGCAACCATCAGATGAGAAAGGAAACCCGGCGGCAGGGTTGGCTCTGAACCTGACGTCTCTCACCAGACAGCCTTGCACGTGGCCAAAAAGTCACAGGTGTGCACCACACGCGCAGGTGATTGTGAAGGGAGATAATGGACTCCCGGCCGCCATGCTGTGTTTGTGACAGATTCCCAGCATGCACCTGGACAGCTGCTCCCTCTGCTGCAGGTCGGTGTTACCAGCCGTTCTGCATTGAAGCAGCAGGTGGGAGTTTCACAGTGAGTTGGGGATGGGGCAGAGACACCGGGCCCCAGGTAGTCACGCTCTAAAGTGAACAGAGGGGGTCCAATCCCCAGCTGCTACAGATCTGGCCCAACAGGCTATTTTAACTGGCCGGTCTGAGGGAAAGCCCCAAATCAACCTAGGAAATAAAATACAGACAAACCTAAAGAAGAGCAACGTGTACGTTAAACAAATGTGTGGGCATCGCGCTAAAGCACCTGCCATCTCCTCCTGAATCAGAACAGAGTCTCTTCTATTCCATTCAGGTTCTTTAGACAGCCCTCATCCCTGTCATATCTGAGCGCCTGCCAGCCGGGCATTAAGGGACACAACTAGCATCTGTCCTGTGTTGTTCTTTCCTTCTCCCGTCCTCTCCCCAAAGAGTAGCCGTGTGTGGCTGGTTTTTTAAATGCTTGAACGTGTTCTCTGCACATGCTGCTCAGTGTGTGTTAGGGAAGGCAGCGGGGGCGGGGGGAGGGTACGCCCGGCACCTGGAGCAGAGGGTGGGGAGATTTGTGTTGGTCCTGGACATAAGTGGTGGGTGTAATAGGTCTGGGGAGGCTAAAAGACACCACAGACCTGCCGTCGGATGCCTGGACTTCCCATTCCTGCTCCGCCCCTTTCCCAAGATCCCCACAGCCTGCCGCTGCCTGGCTGAGACCCTCCTCTCCTAAACCCCCCACCCGCACGAGATCCCCCCGCCTGCTCCGTCCCCCCTTTCCTCCACCCCTAACCCCCGTGAGCCCCCCCCACTTGCTCCGTCCCTCCTCTCCCCCACCCCTGCGAGAACCCTACCAGCTGCTCAGGTGGATAAGGAAGCGTTGTTCTAAGTCAGCCTACCTGCTGCGTCCCTCCTCTCCTCCACCCCCTTTTCCTGTGACCCCCCCCCGCCTGCTCCATCCCTCCTCTCCTCCACTCCCTTTTCCTGTGACCCTCCCCGCCTGCTCCATCCCTCCTCTCCTCCACCCCCTTCTCCCACGAGCCCCCCCGCCTGCTGCTTCCCACATCTAGGGTGACCAGATGTCCCGATTGTATAGGGACAGTCCCCACTTTTGGGTCTTTTTCTTATATAGGTTCCTATTACCCCCCACCCCCGTCCCGATTTTTCACACTTGCTGTCTGGTCACCCAACCCACATCCCTGCGGGTGGGTGGGGCCTTGTGGGGGAGGAGGGTGGAAGAGAGGAGGAATGCGGCGAGCAGGGGCCCAGTGGGGATGGGGATGGGGCTGAGAGGGCGTGGGGTCTGGGGTGGAGTGGGGTGCAGTGTGGGTGGGGCCACGGGTGGAAGAGGTGGGACAGGGAGCTAGCCTGCCCCAGGAGAAGCCTCATCCACTGCCCACAGTTCTGGGTTCCTGGGGGAGTTCGTCCCACAGTCTCTGACCAGCTCCTATGGGTATGTCTGTGCTGCAAAGAAACCCCCGTGGCAGCGAGTCTCAGAGCCCGTGTCCGCAGACTCTGGTTCGTGCCACAGTGCTAAAAATAGCCATGTAGACGTTCCCACGCAGGCTCTCAGCCCCGCCCCCTGCGCCCGGCTTTGGAGTCCGAGCGGGAACGTCTACACGGCCATTTTTAGCACTGTGGCACGAGCGCCGCAAGCTCTGAGACTCGCCACCATGGGAGGTATTGGGCAGCGGCTCGAGGCCCAGAGGAAGCTTCATCTCCTGCACGGAGGAGCGCTCTCCTTGCTGTGGAGAGCTCTGCTGAGCTACCCTCTGTGGTCCTCAACCCCCCACCTTTATGCTGTTCTTTGGCCACACCGCGCTTGGATTTTACCTGGAGTACGGCAGCACACAGGGGGCCCAACCGGGACACACGGTGGGAGGCAGCCCCGAAGAGTCTATAATCTAACGAGCCCAGAGAGACCTCTGCGGTCTCCTTAGCCTCGTTTTGCCGGGATCTGAGGCACAGAGAGGCCAGGTGAGCAGCCCAAGGTCACCCAGCCTGCATCAGTGCTGGAGGAGACCAGGGCCTTCGCCACAAGACCATCCCCCTTCTCAAACGCTTTTGAAATAATTGACAACAGAACCACACAGCTCCAGGGGGGAACAATACGGCGGAATTGATTGTTGCTGTTTAACAGAATGAGCCACCGACTGGAATGCTCCCTGCTCAACGGAGATAGAGGACCCATCAGCTGGGTCCCTGAGATGCAGGTGGGAACAAGGGTGGGGGACGAAGCCTCCGCAGGTCCGCAGCACAGCATGGCAGGCAATGACCATCGTGTTGGGTTCCTGGATAGTTGCTTTGGTGACATATTTGCTTTTTCCCTCTCCCCCTTCCGACTCCACAGTAAATCTACCATAATGCACACTGTGTCTGCTAGTCACAGAGAACTGCTTAGCTTAAATCCTGCTTAAATTCCCCCGGCTTATCTCTTAAATGGGATCTTGGTTATAAATAGCGTCCTGTGGACACAGGAGGCCACTCCAGCAGTGGCTTGTTTGGTGAGGAGTTTTAGAGAAGTTAGAGCAACCGGCTGTGGAGAATCTAAGAGATAATAACAAGGCGAACGGCATTAAATCCGCTTCACCACTCGCCCTAATGCAGTTGGCTGTTTGTAAATCCCTCCGTGAAAACTGTGTCATTAGCGCCATCAAAGAACGGAAAGGGCCCTGTGTCCCATTGACTCCTCCATCAGCAACCCACCCTGGGGTCCTCTCCCTTACCACAGAATGGCTAGGAGCAGACAGATTGGGGCAGCAGACGGGCTTATATCCTCTCCTTCCGTACATTTTATCAGCCCTCTTTGCTACAGTGTTCATACGTCTAACTAATAACACCTAGCGCTTCAGGAGCATGAATTAATTACTGCTCAGCACGCCCGCTCCTCGTCTAGGGCACCAGACTATCCAAGGCTGTGTCGACCCTACAAAATTAAGTCGACCTCACTTACGCCGGCATACAGCCGCTGCAGTGATTACATCGCTCGTGTGTGTCTGCACTTTGCTCCGTGTGTCAGTGGTGCCTGTCCGCACTAGGAGCGCTTGTATCGATCGGACTGTCAGGGTGCGGCATTGTGGCAGGACTCCTGAAAGCCAGCAACAGTCGATGTAAGCAACGCAGTGTCTACACTGATACTGCGTCGACCTAACCACATCGACTGTGACTCTACGCCGCTCACAGAGGTGGAGTTATGAAGTCGGTGGGAGAGACATTTAAGTGTAGACACTTCCATAGTGAGATTGAAGTAAGCTGCCTTGCATCGACCTAACTAAGTCATGTGGCCCAGATCTGAGCAACTCACAATCCCTAAGGAATTTCACCTCACAACAACCCAAGATGTATAATTATCACCATCTCATTATTATTTGTCATATTACCGTATAGAATCATAGATGATTAGGGTTGGAAGGGACCTCAGCAGGTATCTAGTCCAACCCCCTGCTCAAAGCAGGACCAATTCCCAACTAAATCATCCCAGCCAGGGCTTTGTCAAGCCTGACCTTAAAAACCTCTAAGGATGGAGATTCCACCACCTCCCTAGGGAACCCATTCCAGTGCTTCACCACCCTCCTAGTGAAATAGTGTTTCCTAATATCCAAAATAGACCTCCTACACTGCAACTTGAGACCATTGCTCCTTCTTCTGTCATCTGCCACCACTGAGAACAGTCAAGCTCCATCCTCTTTGGAACCCCCTTTCAGCTATCAAATCCCACCTCGCTCTTCTCTTCTGCAGACTAAACAAGCCCAGTTCCCTCAGCCTTTCCCCGTAAATCATGCCTAGCCCCTAGCAGGCTCAGTCCCGCATTGTGCGAGGTAAGAACATAAGAACGGCCAGACTGGGTCAGAACAAAGGTCCATCCAGCCCAGTATCCTGTCTACCAACAGTGGCCAATGCCAGGTGTCTCAGAGGGAATGAACCTAACAGGTAATGATCAAGTGATCTCTCTCCTGCCATCTATCTCCATCCTCTGACAAACAGAGGCTAGGGACACCCTTCCTTACCCATCCTGGCTAATAGCCATTAATGGACTTAACCTCCATGAATTTATCTAGTTCTCTTTTGAACCCTCTTATAGTCCTAGCCTTCACAAACACCAGGATTCCTGCCCCAAAGAGATCACACTCTAAATGTAACACAAGAGGTAGATACAAATAGATGGGACAAGGAATGATGCGGGTTGATGTGACAGGTAAAGGTCTAAGTCACCAGCAGCCTTACCGGTGTCAGAGTTTTGGGAGGCTTCAAAGTGGAGGAGAATTTTAACGGATTTGAAAGAGGGGCCGTAGCTCATAGAGGTTCAGTGACTTGCTCAAAGTCACACAGGGAGTTTCTGGCAATGCTGGGGATTAAACCCAGCTCTTCCAAGTCCTGCAGCATCTAACGGGCCTTCCCACTCTGCCGTCCCATCTCCTGCTGGCAGCTCGCAAAGGCAGGGGCAGAGGGCCTGAGTTGGGGGCACAACTATTTCAGGGCAAACCAGAAAGTTCTGCAGAGGCCGCTCATTCAGAAAGGGACCGGCCGAGTTAATGGTCTGTCTTCCATCTCTCTGCCTTAATGCTTTTCCCCAGGCAAATCACCACAGTGGCTACGGGTTTTGCTGTAAAGGAACTTTCTTAACAGCCATAGACAGGACTGAACCAACCCCCCAACTCAGAACCCTTGTGGCTTTGGTGTAGGTCTGGAGCCAGAGACGGGCTTTGCCACTTGAGTCAATCGCTGCTTTGCAATATGTCAGCATCGGCAGAAGCAAGTGGCGGGTCAATAGCTTGTAAATATCATACAGAACCAAGGAAATCCAGTCTAGGAAAGACATTACTGGACGTAACACCTAACCTATTCCGTGAGGTCACGGCAGGATTGCTCCGTACAGTATCCTCTCCGACGCTTTCCCAAGTCTGATGTTAAACCATTACAGCAAAGGCCCTTTCCTTATTTCCCTGGGGACCCAACCCCACAGCGGACGGAGATTAGTATTTATCCTTAAGTTCCTGGCTCTGAGCAGAGAGGAGAGAAGATGAGGTGTCTGCCCCATACAGCCTGCAACTGGATTCAGACGGAAACTACACATTAAGGGTCAGGTGCACCAGGGGAAACACGCAGAGGGGTGTGTGTTGCTGTATGTGTGGGTCCTCTCTCTTTGTGTGTATGTGTAAGTAAAAGAAATGGGCTGTAGAGGAGGTTGATGTCTGAGGCTGTTCTGAGTGAGGGATTCACCAGGGGAAAAGGCTCAGGGCTGGGATTGGGAGAAAGGGAATATCGTTCCTGATATTCACCGACATTCCCCTTTGCTCAATTTCATCTCATTTCCCTTCTCCCAGCTTAAATCAGTCCTCCCCTCCTTGGGGTTTACCTCTAGGGTGACCAGACAATAAATGTGAAAAATCGGGACGGGGGTGGGGAGTGATAGGAGCCTACATAAGAAAAAGACTCAAAAATCGGGACTGTCCCTATAAAATTGGGACTTCTGGTCACCCTATTTACTCCTTTCTCACGCTCAGCCCATTGTCTCCCTTCGACTCCTTGAAGGGTTCTTGGGGGCTCTCCTGCCAAGCGGGTGTCATTCCGCTTGCTCCCCTTTCGTTGACACCTGCCTGGTAATGTGCTGGGGCTGTGGTCTGTCACATCGACCAGCAGTGTCGCATTAGAATCATAAAATCATGGAATATTAGGGTTGGAGGAGATCTCAGGAGGTCATCTAGTCCATTGCTTCCTTGTGCTCCTCCAACTGTTTGCAACCACCTGTTGTCTCTTACCTTATGCTTAGACTGGAAGCTCTTTGGGGCAGGGACCGTCTTTTTGTTCTGCGTTTGTACAGTGCTCAGCACACGGCCCTGGTCCTTGGCTGGAGCTCCTAGGGGTTATGATAACACAAATCAATAAAATAATAATAATAATAGCTGGTTCTTCTAAAGTGCTTCTCTTCACTAGATCTCCAAGCGCTTTACAGCGGAGCACAGCATCATTGTCCCCATTTTACAGGTGGAAAAACTGAGGCACCGAGCAGTGATGGGACCTGGACTGTCAGGGATGATCACCTCCCTCCTGGTCCCCTGACCCGGTGTCTTCCAAGCCCCACCATCAAACAGCTGACTGATGAACCCATACAAGACAGAAGTGATGCAGGGGGGGCAGAGGAAAGCATTCTGCAGAGTTCCCAGCCACGGGGATGCCTTTCTTTGGCTGAAGGTGCCCACCCACAGTTGGTCAATTCAGCCCTTGGATTCCTCACAGATGCTGAACTTTCACCAAGGGGTGCTTTCCATCGTCTCTGGCCGGCCAGGAGACTCCGTCCCATCCTGACGGATGACAACCTGGCTATTCACACCTTCATCTCTTCCCTAGTGCAAAATATGGCCCTAGATATGTGTTAGATCTACTAAAACTAAGCTTCTCTGGGCAGCAAACTGTTCGCCTTTCAATACTGCCCAGCAAGAAGCCGACAATAAATGAATAAATGAACCACAAGGCACCCCCTTCATCCCTTTGCTTGGTAATTCAGTCAGAATAATCAAGCTTGTTTGCCTTGTCAGGAAGACTTGATCCTGCCGCCACACAGGGGGATGGACTAGCTGGTTCCTTCCAGCCTATGTGTGTATGATTTCTCCCATACACACTAGGTTGCAATGTTCCACCATGCTCTAGGTTCTTACAGATGTTTTCTCCCAATACTGGGGCCATTATTTTACTGGTGATTGCAGGTCTTTCTGCTGGACCGTAATGACCAAGATTGCTCCCCTCACCGCTCCATTTGCTTTGACAACAAAACACAACAGGAGAGGCAGGTTCCTCCTGGAAACTCAAGGCTTCTGGGGGCTAGAGGGAAATGACATTTGAAGAGGCACCTGGCTGAGCAGAACATGGGCACTTGGCGCAATGCCAGTCTTGTTGCGGGTCACCTCATCCCTCCTCTACGTACAGCGCTGCTGGGAAATGAGCAAAGCTGTTTGACAAAGGGTAATTTGGGTATAAAAGCTTCAGGAATGTCAAAATAGATTTGTTTCCAGTATGGAAAACGCCTCCACTGGGAGCCTGAGGCAGAGGGAGGAGCTGTTGCTTTCAGGACAGAAGAGACATTGAATTAAATCTACAAACAAACCAAGCTCTGCACTGCTTGCTTGGTTTGGTTCGGGAGGGGGTGTTTTACTCGTTATTTATTGAGGTGCTCTGGATCCAGATTCACTTTCTTTGCTCAATATTTATTATTGTTCCAGCTAAAACACTAAATCCTGGGCATGCTCAGAAAGGAGCCTTGGAGGAGGACAATAATAAAAAAAAGAGCTTGAAAAAAATGTCTGCTGCATTTCCAACGGTGGCTTTCAATAGCAGAGGAAGTCTTCACTGGGGAGAGCAGGTGACTCGGGACATCGGAAAGGAGACCCAGTGCCTTTCATCTTGACATCCCTGGTTCTGATGCCGCCTGGGTCAGCGGTGACTGCCGTTAATAGCCATAGGAGAGGGAGTGGACGGGTTACATTCTAAGTGCTAGTGAACAGGTGCACATGAAAATCAGCATCCTTGTTTGGCAGAGAGATCCAGGAATAAATCTTACATCCAGGATCTGTTGCGAGCCAGCGGGGAAGGGATAATTTGCCCTCAAATGACCTGCTTTGCACTTCTTCTTGGAATAATAATAGTTCGCTCTTCTACAGCACTTTCCGTCTGCAGTTTTCCAAACCCTTTACCACCAAGAGGCAGCATCATTATCTCCCTTTGGCAGATGGGGAAACCGAGGCACGGAGCAGGGAAATGACTTGCCCAAGGTCAGGCAGCAGAGCTGGGGAATTGAATGCAGATGTCCTGATGCCTTGGCCCAAGCTCCACACACTTTGCCATGCTCCAGGCTACTCAGATTTTAAAGGTGTCAGTTCAGTACGTCTCACCAGGGTGAAATTACCTTTAAAAACAAAAAGCCCCCAAACAAGAAGCAGCTCTAGCTGTTGTCTGAGGTTTTTTAAATTAAAGACACAGATGTTGCTTTGTGATATTCAAAGGCTTTAGGGCAAATGCTGCTCTCCGTTACGGCTTTGTGAATCTGAAGCAAATGCTGGTGCCTTCCTCCGAGTTACTCTGGCTTTCTTGGGTGGAAGTGACGGCAGAGTCGGGCCCCTGGAGCTTCTGAGGAAGGGAAATTTTCCCCTGTTGGCACCGCGCTATTAATGAGATTAGTAACAGATGCACTGGGAGCCTGCCTGTGGTGCTGCTGCTCCGGGAGCATTTCTCCATTCTGCTTACTGTCTCGTCTACCTTGAACTGGGACCGGCTGGTTCTTTGGTAAACGGATGGAAAGGCTGCTCTGGTTTGACTGCAGCGGCCGGACGTGCCGCTCTTCTGGCGCTGATGAAACGCCACTCTGGAACTTCTTACAGTTCTGCCTCCTGGGAGATCCAGCTGATATCCCTCCGCCTCCCTGGGGAGCTGGGCGCAACTAATATCCCTCCGCCTGCCAGACCCGGGGCTCCTCTGTTGATACAGTTTCAGAGTAACAGCCGTGTTAGTCTGTATCCGCAAAAAGAAGAACAGGAGTACTTGTGGCACCTTAGAGACTAACAAATTTATTAGAGCATAAGCTTTCGTGGACTACAGCCCACTTCTTCGGATGCATATAGAATGGAACATATAATGAGGAGATATATATACACACATACAGAGAGCATAAACAGGTGGGAGTTGTCTTACCAACTCTGAGAGGCCAATTAATTAAGAGAAAAAAAACTTTTGAAGTGATAATCAAGCTAGCCCAGTACAGACAGAGAGTGGACTAGATGGCCCATCTGAGGGAAGGGAGCAGAAGGAGACTCCACCGATTGGAAGGCAAAAGATGCACTGTCCTAGGGATGGGGGTTCCACGACCACCACTCCCAAGAGGAGGAGGAGGGTGGTGGTGGTCGGGGACTCCCTCCTCAAGGGGACTGAGTCATCTATCTGCCGCCCTGACCGGGAAAACCGAGAGGTCTGCTGCTTGCCAGGAGCTAGGATACACGATGTGACGGAGAGACTGCCGAGACTCATCAAGCCCTCGGATCGCTACCCCTTCCTGCTTCTCCACGTGGGCACCAATGATACTGCCAAGAATGACCTTGAGCGGATCACTGCAGACTACGTGGCTCTGGGAAGAAGGATAAAGGAGTTTGAGGCGCAAGTGGTGTTCTCGTCCATCCTCCCTGTGCAAGGAAAAGGCCGGGGTAGAGACCGTCGAATCGTGGAAGTCAACGAATGGCTACGCAGGTGGTGTCGGAGAGAAGGCTTTGGATTCTTCGACCATGGGATGGTGTTCCAAGAAGAAGGAGTGCTAGGCAGAGACGGGCTCCACCTAACGAAGAGAGGGAAGAGCATCTTCGCCAGCAGGCTGGCTAACCTAGTGAGGAGGGCTTTAAACTAGGTTCACCGGGGGAAGGAGACCAAAGCCCTGAGGTAAGTGGGGAAATGGGATCCTGGGAGGAAGCACAAGCAGGAGAGCGCAAGAGGGGAGGACTCCTGTCTCATGCTGAGAAAGAGGGACGATCATTGAGTTATCTTAAGTGCCTATACACAAATGCAAGAAGCCTGGGAAACAAGCAGGGAGAACTGGAAGTCCTGGCACAGTCAGGGAACTATGATGTGATTGGAATAACAGAGACTTGGTGGGACAACTCACATGACTGGAGTACTGTCATGGATGGATATAAACTGTTCAGGAAGGACAGGCAGGGCAGAAAAGGTGGGGGAGTTGCGTTGTATGTAAGAGAGGAGTATGACTGCTCAGAGCTCCGGTATGATACTGCAGAAAAACCTGAGAGTCTCTGGATAAAGTTGAGAAGTGGGAGCAACAAGGGTGATGTTGTGGTTGGAGTCTGCTATAGACCACCAGACCAGGGGGATGAGGTGGACGAGGCTTTCTTCTGGCAACTAGCAGAAATTGCTAGATCACAGGCCCTGGTTCTCATGGGAGACTTTAATCACCCTGATATCTGCTGGGAGAGCAATACAGCGGTGCACAGGCAATCCAGGAAATTTTTGGAAAGTGTAGGGGACAATTTCCTGGTGCAAGTGCTGGAGGAACCAACTAGGGGCAAAGCTTTTCTTGACCTGCTGCTCACAAACAGGGAAGAACTAGTAGGGGAAGCAAAAGTGGATGGGAACCTGGGAGGCAGTGACCATGAGATGGTCGAGTTCAGGATCCTGACACAAGGAAGAAAGGAGAGCAGCAGAATACGGACCCTGGACTTCAGAAAAGCAGACTTTGACTCCCTCAGGGAACAGATGGGCAGGATCCCCTGGGAGAATAACATGAAGGGCAAAGGGGTCCAGGAGAGCTGGCTGTATTTTAAAGAATCCTTATTGAGGTTGCAGGAACAAACCATCCCGATGTGTAGAAAGAATAGTAAATATGGCAGGCGACCAGCTTGGCTAAACAGTGAAATCCTTGCTGATCTTAAATGCAAAAAAGAGGCTTATAAGAAGTGGAAGATTGGACAAATGACCAGGGAGGAGTATAAAAATATTGCTCAGGCGTGCAGGAGTGAAATCAGGAAGGCCAAATCACACTTGGAGTTGCAGTTAGCAAGAGATGTTAAGAGTAACAAGAAGGGTTTCTTCAGGTATGTTAGCAACAAGAAGAAAATCAAGGAAAGTGTGGGCCCCATACTGAATGAGGGAGGCAACCTAGTGACAGAGGATGTGGAAAAAGCTAATGTACTCAATGATTTTTTTGCCTCTGTCTTCACGCACAAGGTCAGCTCCCAGAGTGCTGCACTGGGCAGTACAGCATGGGGAGAAGGTGACCAACCCTCTGTGGAGAAAGAAGTGGTTCAGGACTATTTAGAAAAACTGGACGTGCACAAGTCCATGGGGCCGGATGCGCTACATCCGAGGGTGCTAAAAGAGTTGGCGGGTGAGATTGCAGAGCCATTAGCCATTATTTTTGAAAACTCATGGCGATCGGGGGAGGTCCCAGATGACTGGAAAAAGGCTAATGTAGTGCCCATCTTTAAAAAAGGGAAGAAGGAGGATCCGGGGAACTACAGGCCAGTCAGCCTCACCTCAGTCCCTGGAAAAATCATGGAGCAGGTCCTCAAGGAATCAATTATGAAACATTTAGAGGAGAGGAAAGTGATCAGGAACAGTCAGCATGGATTCACGAAGGGGAAGTCGTGCCTGACTAACCTAATTGCCTTCTATGATGAGATAACTGGCTCTGTGGATGAGGGGAAAGCAGTGGATGTGTTATTTCTTGACTTTAGCAAAGCTTTTGATACGGTCTCCCACAGTATTCTAGCCACCAAGTTAAAGAAGTATGGGCTGGATGAATGGACTGTAAGGTGGATAGAAAGCTGGCTAGATCGTCGGGCTCAACGGGTAGTGATCAATGGCTCCATGTCTAGTTGGCAGCCGGTTTCAAGTGGAGTGCCCCAAGGGTCGGTCCTGGGGCCGGTTTTGTTTAATATCTTTATTAATGATCTGGAGGATGGTGTGGACTGCACTCTCAGCAAGTTTGCAGATGACACTAAACTAGGAGGCGTGGTAGATACACTAGAGGGTAGGGATCGGATACAGAGGGACCTAGACAAATTAGAGGATTGGGCAGAAAAAAACCTGATGAGGTTCAACAAGGACAAGTGCAGAGTCCTGCACTTAGGACGGAAGAATCCCATGCACTGCTACAGACTAGGGACCGAATGGCTAGGTAGCAGTTCTGCTGAAAAGGACCTAGGGGTCACAGTGGACGAGAAGCTGGATATGAGTCAACAGTGTGCTCTTGTTGCCAAGAAGGCTAACGGCATTTTGGGCTGTATAAGTAGGGGCATTGCCAGCAGATCGAGGAACGTGATCGTTCCCCTTTATTCGACATTGGTGAGGCCTCATCTGGAATACTGTGTCCAGTTTTGGGCCCCACACTACAAGAAGGATGTGGAAAAATTGGAAAGAGTCCAGCGGAGGGCAACAAAAATGATTAGGGGTCTGGAGCACATGACTTATGAGGAGAGGCTGAGAGAACTGGGATTGTTTAGTCTCCAGAAGAGAAGAATGAGGGGGGATTTGATAGCAGCCTTCAACTACCTGAAGGGGGGTTCCAAAGAGGATGGAGCTCGGCTGTTCTCAGTGGTGGCAGATGACAGAACAAGGAGCAATGGTCTCAAGTTGCAGTGGGGGAGGTCCAGGTTGGATATCAGGAAAAACTATTTCACTAGGAGGGTGGTGAAACACTGGAATGCGTTACCTAGGGAGGTGGTGGAGTCTCCTTCCTTGGAGGTTTTTAAGGCCCGGCTTGACAAAGCCCTGGCTGGGATGATTTAGCTGGGAATTGGTCCTGCTTTGAGCAGGGGGTTGGACTAGATGACCTCTTGAGGTCCCTTCCAACTCTGATATTCTATGATTCTATGATTCTATGATTCTATGACAGTGTGATAAGAAGTGTGAGAGTACTTACAAGGGGAGATAGAGTCGGCTAGCTTGATTATCACTTCAAAAGTTTTTTTTCTCTTAATTAATTGGCCTCTCAGAGTTGGTAAGACAACTCCCACCTGTTTATGCTCTCTGTATGTGTGTATATATATCTCCTCATTATATGTTCCATTCTATATGCATCCGAAGAAGTGGGCTGTAGTCCACGAAAGCTTAGGCTCTAATAAATTTGTTAGTCTCTAAGGTGCCACAAGTACTCCTGTTCTTCTTTCTGTTGATACAGATCGCTGGTAGGGCTGAAAGCTATCACCCCTCTGTACCGACCCCAACCGCCCGCGGCAATAACACCTCTCTCAAGCCTGACCGCTATCCCTCGGCTTCCCACAGCGCGGATGAGCAGCACTGTCACCCATTGCAGGCTCTGGCCCTTTCTGCCCGTCAGCTGCAGAAGACCCAGGGAGCAAACGCCTTGCCAGCCTCTGAGGAGTCTGGAAATTTACCCTTTCCGTGGCCTTCCTGGGCCCAATACGGCGCCATTTGAAATATGGTGGAAATTGCTCATTGTCAAACAAAACTGCCAGAACAGTCTCCGTGGGCATGTTCTGTTCTGCTCCAGCGAGGTTCTTACGCTGCTCCCATCACTGGTGAAAAGCTAGGACATAAGCCTGCGAAGTATATCAGTCTGCAGCGAGGCCTCTCTATGTGCTGTAGAACAGTGGTTCTCAAAAGTAGGGCCGCCGCTTGTTCAGGGAAAGCCCCTGGCGGGCCGGGCCAGTTTGTTTACCTGCCACGTCCGCAGGTTCAGCCAATCGCGGCTCCCACTGGCCACGGTTCGCTGCTCCAGGCCAATGGGGGCTGCAGGAAGGGCAGTCAGCACGTGCCTCGGCCCATGCCGCTTTCGGCAGCCCCCATTGGCCTGGAGCGGCGAACCGCAGCCAGTGGGAGCCGCGATCGGCCGAACCTGAGGACACGGCAGGTAAACAAACCGGCCCGGCCCACCAGGGTCTTTCCCTGAACAAGCGGCGGCCCTTCTTTGAGAACCACTGCTGTAGAAACTTCCAGCCAGGTGGGGTTCCTGTGAACAACCGGACAAAGCTGGAACTCGAGTTGGGTGGAGGCTGTTTGTGGGACTGGACTCTGTCGCTGTTTTCTTCCGGTTGACGAAGGACTATAATTCCAGATATCCATGTAACTGGGGGTGTCTGAGCACCATCACCACGGTACCCGAGTTAAGGCTATAGGGAAGCGAGCTACACAACACAGCAAACAAAGTCATCAGCCCCCCTGCTACCACACAGCAAAGGGATGATAAGAGCACTCTTTGCGGTCACTAATCAGTGAATTAAACCTCACCACTCCCCATTTTACAGATGGGGAAGCCGAGGCAGACAGAGCTTGAGTGACGTACCTTAGGTAACAAGGGGGCAGGCTCAGGAATAGAACCCGGGAGCCACGAAAGCTTATGCTCAAATAAATGTGTTAGTCTCTAAGGTGCCACAAGGACTCCTGTTCTTGCTGCGGATACAGACTAACACGGCTGCTACTCTGAAACCAGTCCCTCTTCGCTAACCACCCAGACTAAAAAGGGAGAAATATCACTGAGGTGCTGGGATGATTTGGGAATAATGCTTTATCAGGGAGGGGACATTTAGGGGTGGGGGAGCTCACCTAGATTGCATTTAATTTATTTAGGTAGCTCCTTTGATGCAAGCGTTGCTGCCTGGGCAGAGCTGGCACGGATTTCGCTTCAGCCCTCACCAGCTGCGCTGATCCTAGCCTCCCAACACATGAAACAAAGGCAGGTGCATTAGCTTGTGCTAATTGGGCATTGTGTAGCCTCACAGCCGGCAGCTATTCCATGTCACCTACTCACAATTAGCTCGTTACCTCAGTACCCTTCGAGAAAGATTTTCACACCAAAGGTGAGATGATAAAAACAGGGCCTCTGGCATCCAGCTTGTCTCAATTAATACATACCCTGCTGCACATGGACTATCGCTCCTTGCAGAGAATGGAGAGATGTTGGCTGTGAGGGGTGCAGAGCAGAGGAGGCTACTGGATAGACCCTGTCAGTCTCTCTGACTCTAGCTTTCATACTGACCAACGTGGGCTGTGCTGCCTAGTAGCACTACACAGGGTCTCTTTGAGTCCCACCTAATTCAGGGCCTGGAGAGGAAGGATGGACCAATGGTTAGGGCTTTCCCGTGGGACTCAGGAAATGGAGGGTCATAGAATCATAGAATATCAGGGTTTGAAGGGACCTCAGGAGGTCATCTAGTCCAACCCCTGCTCAAAGCAGGACCAATCCCCAACTAAATCATCCCAGCCAGGGCTTCGTCAAGCCTGACCTTAAAAACCTCTAAGGAAGGAGATTCCACCACCTCCCTACGTAACCCATTCCAGGGCTTCACCACCCTCCTAGTGAATTTTTTTCCCCTAATATCCAACCTAAACCTCCCCCACTGCAACTTGAGACCATTGCTCCTTGTTCTGTCATCTGCTACCATGGAGAACAGTCTAGATCCATCCTCTTTGGAACCCCCTTCAGGTAGTTGAAGGCTGCTACCAAATCCCCCCACATTCTTCTCTTCTGCAGACTAAACAATCCCAGTTCCCTCAGCCTCTCCTCATAAGTCTCGTGCTCCAGACCACTAATAATTTTTGTTGCCCTCCGCTGGACTCTTTCCAATTTTTCCACATCCTTCTTGTAGTGTGGGGCCCAAAACTGGACACAGTACTCCAGATGAGGCCTCACCAATGTCGAATAGAGGGGAACGATCACGTCCCTCAATCTGCTGGCAGTGCCCCTACTTATACAGCCCAAAATGCCGTTAGCCTTCTTGGTAACAAGAGCACACTGTCAACTCATATCCAGCTTCTTGCCCACTGTGACCCCTAGGTCCTTTTCTGCAGAACTGCTACCTAGCCATTCGGTCCCTAGTCTGTAGCAGTGCATGGGATCCTGTCATCCTAAATGCAGGACTCTGCACTTGTCCTTGTTGAATCTCAAAAGATTTCTTTTGGCCCAATCCTCTCATTTGTCTAGGTCCCTCTGTATCCAATCCCTACCCTCCAGCGTATCTACCAGTCCTCCCAGTTTAATGTCATCTGCAAACTTGCTGAGGGTGCAGTCCACGCCATCCTCCAGATCATTAATGATTAAGTCCCACCCCTACCCCAGACTTCCTGGCTGGGGCGGGGCAAGTCATGTAGGGCCAGATTTTCAAAGGTAGGTAGGTGCCTCGTGGACTTTTTAAAAGCAGCTCTACATCTAGTTCCTACTGCACCATACACACCTATTTAGCTTTAAAAATCTGGCCCTTAGTCGCTCCGTGCCTCAGTTTCCCACCTGTTTAATGGGAGTGCTGTGCTGTGAGGATAAATACATTAAAGATTGTGAGGTGCTCAGGCACAAGGGTAATGGGAGTCTAAGTACCTTAGACTTACCATCGGACGGATTGCACTACAGTGTATCTAGAGAGCTGTTAGGTGTCCACGTACAGTGGGGAAACTGAGGCACAAAGAGCCAGTATCGTAGCTGGAAATAGAGCCAGGAGTCCTGATGCATCGCCTCATCGTCTGTCCAATAGAACACAGCTGGTCTTCCGTTTCTAACACCCTCATTCTAATTCACTGTCATGATAGCACTTCTTTACAACCGCTCCTGAAAATCCCTAGCCCGCTCTAATGAGGCAGTGGATTGTACATTTATTAAAGGTCACGGGGGGAATGTACTGTACCGGCTTCACCCTTGCAGCCGTCTCTGCTTGTAATGAGGCCCTGGGTCACAGTCAGCCTGAGATGAGAGGGGAACCCAGACAAGCCCTAATGGAATTAGCGCGGAGCGGCTGGTAATGTCATTAACCCCCTGGTGTCATTAACCTTCGGGGCCAGCCCGAATCCCCCAGAGGCTCCAGCATGCAGACAAGTGGGAGGAGACGAGGGAAGCTCCCCAGCCTATCAACTCGAAGGCCAGACGGGACCACTGCGATCACCTCCTCTGACTCCCCTGGGAACACAGAACAGAGAACGTCGCTGAATTAATTCCCATTTGAACCAGAGCTGAGCTCTTAGAAAAACATCTCCCCTCGACTTAAAAATGGCCAGTGATGGAGAATCCACCGCAGCCTGTGGCAGTTTGTTCCAATGGCTAATGTCCATCCCTACTAAAAATTGACACCTTATTTCCAGTCTGAATTTGTCTAGCGTCAACTTCCAGCCGTTGGATCATGTTACACCTTCCTCTGCTCGATCAAAGAGCCCGTTATCAAATTTCTGTTCCCCACATAGGTGGTTATAAACCACGATCAAGTCACCCCTTAGCCGTCTGTTCGATACGCTCAATAGATTGAGCTCCGTGAGTCTATCCCGACACGGCATGTTTCCAGTCCTTTAAACATTCTGAATCGTGCTGGCCTGGTCCCTGGCCTCATGGCACTGAGGCCAGTGGGTCGCACCAGGGTCCAGCGATCTGAAAAAGTATCAGATGCCAACTTGGTCCTGCGAGGGAGGAAGCCCCTGGATGTCTTCAGGGGGCGAGGGGAGGTCAGGAGCTTGCAGAAGAAACGCAAGAACAAGGCATGTGTTAAGGTTTCCCTGTGTCCCCTGGATTGCCCTCTCGTGGCAGAGAAGTATGATTACTTCTAGGACATACTAGGAGTATGATTCTCGCTTAGGGTGCGAGAGGTCCTGGGTTTAAATCCCAGACAAGCCCTTCCTGAGGGTGTGTTTCCTGCCCTACCTTCATTTTGGAGGGGAGGGATATCTCAGTGGTTTGAGCATTGGCCTGCTAAGCTGAGGGTTGGGAGTTCAATCCTTGAAGGGGCCACTTAGGGATCTGGGGCAAAATCAGTACTTGGTCCTGCTAGTGAAGGTAGGGGGCTGGACTCGATGACCTTTCAAGGTCCCTCCCAGTTCTATGAAATAGATATATCTCCATTATTTATTTAAAGTGAAAGGACCTGGGGCTGCAGTGAATACAGAGGGGCATCTTCACGGAGGCTGCTGGACACAGACAAGAGCTTGTGGTTCCCTCTGGTGCCTGTTCTCTCCTCCCCCCGCCCAGTGGGGACACAGCAGCGGGGCCCAGCACCACCAGAAAAAGCAGGGGAACCAGAGAGCCCTTAAAGGAGCCGGGTCCTGCTTCTCAGGACACTCTCCCTTCCCTCCCCCCAGCAGGACTCAGCACTTATGATGAGAAAGGAGCCCTGAGCTCCAGCCCTGCTTCGGCAGCTTGTGGTCAGGGGCCACTGTCCAGACATGACTAACTGGTAAGGGCTACCTCCCCTCCTCTCTCCTCTCCACCTCCTTTCCCAAAGCAGGGCAGAGTACCTGCAGGGCTTGGCATGGCCTATTTTTATTATTTCCATTGCTGGTCCGCCATCCTGCTGCCACCACTGCCAGGACAGACTGCTCCCAATCTGCCCACTCCCAGCACTCAACCAGGCTACCGTTCCAAAAGGTACCCAACCGACCTGCCTTCCCCATGGTGAACCAGACAGCGTCCCCCCATCGGATCATCCCGCGGCACAATCCACTGCTTCTGCTATCACAGTCCAAACTGGGAGGAACTGTCTAAGGACGCAGAGCAGACATGAAAAAAACATCAGAAGGGTAGCCGTGTTAGTCTGAATCTGTAAAAAGCAACAGAGGGTCCTGTGGCACCTTTAAGACTAACAGAAGTATTGGGAGCATAAGCTTTCGTGGGTAAGAACCTCACTTCTTCAGATGCAAGTCACTTCCATTGATGAAGTGGTGAACCAATTAATAAACGTGCACTGCTCGTCTTGAGCAGTGGAAGATGGTATATTCCTGAGGTCCAGTGCTGGGAGCTGGGGGGATTTGGCTGGTGCCTTTCCCCGTGTGGTTCATGAGTGGCTCTGAGAGCATTCATGCAATTGAGCTCGGAGTGGGGCTCCACGTGTGGTTGTGCTGAGTGATAACAGCGCCCGGAGGGGTTTGATGCTTGTCACTAGCAAAGCATGGTGAGAGACAACCCAGGACGGAGAGTTAAGGGGGCACAGTGGGCCCACAGTCCCAGGCTGCACCCCAGGGACCTCATCACACACTGATCCTAGGTATTTCAATTGTTTCACTCTTCCAGCTCTCTGCCTGTGATATCCTTCATGGTGAGTCCTCCTCCCTCAGTTATAGCCTTGGTCTTACCAACGTTCACTCTACGCAGGATATTCTGCAGTCCTAGTTTTAAATATTGTGACATTTTTAATAGGGGGCATCATTCAAGGTGCCTGTCATTTGGCTCCCTAGCCAGTGTTGGTAAGTTTATAAAGCCCATTGGGATGAAAAAGAATATAGAATATTCCCCTCTTAACACACACTGTCACTCCCAGCACATGGAGATAGGACCAGTGTAT